>NC_041385.1:783444509-783461818 GCF_002162155.2 Triticum dicoccoides | reverse complement strand
GTCGGTGGCGATGGAGCGGGGGAGGGTTGCGGTGGGTCGTCGGCGGTGGTGGAGCTAGCGGGGGAGGGTGCGGGTGGGATCGAGATCGAGATCAAAAAGTGTCCATGAAAATATATACTAATGGCGCACTTTGACACGGTCCGCCATTAGCAGTTTTGCAAAAAAGTAAAAAAAATTATATACTAATGGCGCACTGTTTATAAGGTGCGCCATTACTTGTTAGAACTAGTAATGGCGTACTTTGACATCATGCGCAATTATAATGTATGGAAAAATGAAAAAAAAATCAATACTAGTGGTGCACCGTGTGCCTGGTGCGCCATTAGTGTCTTCCACACTAATGGCGCACCTCTAACCGGTGCGCTAATAGTATATAGTAGTGGCGCACTGCTTACCTGGTGCACCATTAGTATCAATCCTATCTATAGCCTTTTTCCTAGTAGTGTCATAGTCAAACAAGTAGTTAATAAAGGCAATCTGCCATTGTCACATAGTCAATCCAGCGAGTTTGTTTGTGAAGCGTGTCAATGTGCCACGAGTCATCAACTCCCTTATCCCTAGGTCGAACAGTGTGTCATGCTCCTTTAGAGCTTATTTTCAGTGATGTATGGGGTCATGCTAGAGATTCTTTTTGAAGAAAAAAATATTATGTCAGTTTCATTGATGAGTATAGCAAGTTTACTTGGATTTACTTGTTAAAACACAAATCTGAAGTTTTCTCTGTTTCAAGAATTCCAAAAGCTTGTTGAAAGATATTTTGATAGGAAAATTTTGGCAGTCCAAAGTGACTGGGGAGGGGAGTATGAGAAGCTCAACTCTTTCTTTCGTAGCATAGGCATTGAACATCATATCTCTTGTCCTCATGCTCACCAGCAAAACTGCCGAGAGAAAACACCGCCACATTGTTGAAGTTAGTGTTTCTCTACTTGCACATGCGTCCATGCCCCTCAAGTATTGGGATGAAGCATTCATCGCAACCACCTATCTTATAAATCGCCTCCCTAGTAAAGTCATTGGCAACTCTACTCCATCAGAGCGATTATATCATCAAACACCTCACTACAATTCCCACAAAATTTTTGGGTGTGCCTGCTATCGAAATTTGCGTCCATATAATCGCCACAAACTCGAGGTTTGGTCCACCCAATGCGTTTTTCTTGGATATAGTAATCTCCACAAAGGGTACAAATGATTAGAGAATGCCACTGGACGTATCTATATCTCTAGAGATGTTGTCTTTGATGAATCCCTTTTTCCGTTTGCCAAACTTCATCCAAATGCGGGAGCTAGCTCTCTTACGTGCTGAAATAGCACTTCTTCCAGATCACAGGGGCGAATTAACTACAGCTGATCCTATGAAGAATTGCATAGAAAATTTGGATTCTAGTGATATTTGTGCATATTCAGGTCATGATTTTATGTGTGCAGAAACAGACAAAAGGGGTGCCGGATCCCATGCAGATTCAGGCGGCAGCAGCGTTTGATCCGAGGCAGATCCCCGTGCCAACCTTGCCGCCTCCATTGACGTGCGATCCGAGGACGATTGTGATCGCCCGCATGCAGCCAATCGCGCTCGAGTGTCCGACTGGTCCGGTCTCGTGGAGCCCACTGCTCCAGATGTGCTGGTGGCCGACAGCTCCCGCACTGCGGGGCCCGCAGCCAAGCCCACCTCTCCAGGCACGGAAGGGAGCGAATCACCGCGCGCCACTAGCCCATGGGCCGACCCAGCAGCAGACAACGGGACGTTTGGCGCGTCTGGGTCACGATCCCCCTCAGACTGGGAGCCGGATCGGGAACCAACGGCTGATTCAGCTGCAGTTGATCCGGCTGGATCTTCCTGGTGCAACAAATAGCGTCTGTTACGGAGAGATCTTCTGTGCAAACTTCACCAGCAGCTCCTCGTTGACATACTCGATCAGAGTCAGGTATTACCAAGGCAAAAGAGTACACTCATGGCAACGTAAGGTATGACAGAGTCAAACGAGCTTTTCTTAGTAGTCTTGGTGAACTGACACATTTGCATGATGCCCTTAATCATAAAGAGTGGAAGGAGGCTATGGATAATGAATACAATGAAAAATAAAGCTTGGCACTTAGTACCACCATGGAAGGGAGACAATGTTATAGATTGTAAATGGGTGTACAAGATCAAGAGAAAATCCGATGGAAGTATAGACAGGTACAAGGCTAGATTAGTTGTTAAAGGGTTTAAACAAAGATTTGGTATTGATTATGAAGATACCTTTAGCCCTGTGGTTAAGGCAGCTACTATTCGACTTGTGTTGTCTATTGTCATTTCCAGAGGTTGGAGTGTACGAAAGCTAGATGTTCAAAACGCATTTCTTCATGGTTTTCTTAAGGAAGAAGTGTTTATGCGGCAACCACCGGGATATGAGAACCGAAGCACACCACATCATGTTTGTAAGTTGGATAAAGCTTTATATGGTTTGAAACAGGACCCTAGAGCTTGGTACTCAAGATTGAGCATGCAGTTACAACAACTTGGGTTTACACCATCTAAAGCAGATACCTCTTTGTTCTTTTACAATAAAGGCAATATCACCATATTTGTCCTTGTTTATGTTGATGATATAATTGTTGCTAGTTTAAGATAGATGCCACCACCTATTTGCTTAAAGATCTGAAGCTGGAGTTTGCTCTTAAGGATCTAAGTGATCTTCACTACTTTCTTGGTATAGAGGTTAAACAGGTAAAGGATTGAATACTTCTCACACAGGACAAATATACTACTGATATACTACTGATATACTACTGATATACTATTAGGAAAAGCGATATAGATGATATGGACACTAATGGCGCACCGGACATGTGGTGCGCCACTACTATATAGCAGTGGCGCATCATGTGTTGGTGCGCCATTAGTGTGATAGAAACTAATGGCGCACCACACCCATGGTGCGCCACTACTAACAAAATTTTTATTTTCAAAAATACTAATGGCGCACCAGACACCCCGTGCGCCACTACTATCTTTTTTTTCAAAACTACTAATGACGCACCACCAACTAGTGCGCCATTAGTAACCAGGGTTACACTACAAGGATACCCCCTATAAAGCAACACATATTCTACAACATTTTGACTACAGGTTGCAAAATTCCCAAGAGATACGCATATAAGCGTTGTAGCATATGCATTGTAGACTTACAACTCATGACCATAGTGTCATACACAGATTGCAACAAATCTTATATGTTGCCATGTATGTGTTGTATATTATGTCTATTATAAGACTGCAAATTTACATAGTTAAAAGTAAAAGTTAATTAGACACGCGGACACGCATAATGAATGTGGTGGCAAAAATATCAGCTAGCCATTCGAGCAAAAACCAATCGCGCATAGTCCCTTCATTTTATTCTCCGATCCAGATCAAGCCAAATTATATTCGATTAAAGGCATCGGCGCAAACGGGCGCGCCCCATTGACCTTTTTCTGCTTAAACTATAAAAAATGTTGAGTGGCGATGGGATTAAACTCTGGACCTCTTATTTCAAAGACAGACCCAGTAACCACTAGGACATCTAAATGCTAATGCCGACAAACTTCATTTTCCCCTTTTATTCTTTCTTCAATTCACGGAAGCCCTCGGTTTTGGGAAGCTTCCCTGGCCAGGTTTTTTCTAGAACGCTTTTGTTTATTTTTTCTTTATTTTTTTCTATTTCTATTTATTTACTGTTGCAAAATGCATGAAAAAAATTCTATATTGATGAATTTTTTCAAATTTTTTTTTAATTGATATTTGCTTCAAAATTGATGAACTTTTTTCCAAAATCGATGAACTCATTTCAAATTTGAGAACTTCTCTTCAAAATCGACTTTTTTTTCCAAATTTGATGGATTTTTTCAATTTCGATTTACATTTTTTGAAATTGATGAGTTTTTTTCAAGATTGATGAAATTTGTCATATTCGTGCAATTTTTGTCAAATTCATAATTTTTTATCAAATATATGATTTTTTATTTCTGCTAACTTTTTCCAAATCCGTGAACTTTTTTTGAAATTTGTGAACATTTTTTAAAATCGATGAACTTTTTAAATTTCATGATTTGCTTAGAAAATTGTGAACTTTTTCGGAATTCTATGAACTTTTCAAAATTGTGTTAACCGGTGGCCGGTTTTTTTCCTCAATGAAGCACATCACATCTGAGAGAAGAAAAACAGGAAGCGGGAAAGGCAAGTTGAGCGAGAATAAAAAATAGATGGGTTGGAGGGAAAATAAGCCCAGTAACAGACTACGCTGCTCGTCGTCCCGGGATAAGAGATGGGCTTGGGGAGAAGGGCAAGTTGAAGTCGCTGCTGTAGGGCCTAGTTCTTTTCTCCCTTCGATCCAACAAGTTCCCCTAAAAAAACATGAAATAAATAAATGTTGTAGCCATATACATACGTAAACACAAGTCTGTCCTGTTGGTGATTTCCTTGCGTCCATTCTAGTAGGGCCAAGTTCGAACTTCTGAATGGTTGTTTTCTGACAAAATTTCTTATCGCAGGCTTTTTTTTTGCAGCAGGCGTAATTGAAATAAAAAGCAAAATTAAGCAGCGTTGGACTATGAATTGTAGGCACATTTTTTTAGCAGTAGGGGAATATTACGAGGTCAAAAAATAATGAGGCATGACAGAAAATAAGAATGATTTTGTACTTTTATTATTATAATATTAAAGATATTAAAACCCACATATACAATTAAGTCCGCTAGGAATTCCTTCAAACCAGAACCAAAGCTGGGGGAGGGTTTGTGGGCGTCTGGACTCGTGCTAATGTACGCAGTCCCAACACTCTCCCACGCGAACCGCTCTAGGACAAAATTTCATACGGCAAGCATTAACAGATTTTTTTTGCAGTAGGTGTAAATCGAAATAAAAAGGTAAAATTAAGCAGCTTTGGACTATGAATTGTAGGCATAATTTTCCGAGCGGTAGGGAAATATTAGGAGGTCACAAAGTAATTAGGCATAACATAAAATAAGAACGATTTGTTATTATAATATATTAAAGGTATTAAAACGCACGTATACAATTAAGTCCGCGAGCCAAAATCCCCTCGAACCGGAACCAAAGCTGGGGGATGTTTGCGGGCGTCCGGACTCTTTCTGACAAAATTTCTTATCGCAGGCTTTTTTTTTGCAGCAGGCGTAATTGAAATAAAAAGCAAAATTAAGCAGCGTTGGACTATGAATTGTAGGCACATTTTTTTAGCAGTAGGGGAATATTACGAGGTCAAAAAATAATGAGGCATGACAGAAAATAAGAATGATTTTGTACTTTTATTATTATAATATTAAAGATATTAAAACCCACATATACAATTAAGTCCGCTAGGAATTCCTTCAAACCAGAACCAAAGCTGGGGGAGGGTTTGTGGGCGTCTGGACTCGTGCTAATGTACGCAGTCCCAACACTCTCCCACGCGAACCGCACTAGGACAAAATTTCATACGGCAAGCATTAATAGATTTTTTTTTGCAGTAGGTGTAAATCGAAATAAAAAGGTAAAATTAAGCAGCTTTGGACTATGAATTGTAGGCATAATTTTCCGAGCGGTAGGGAAATATTAGGAGGTCACAAAGTAATTAGGCATAACATAAAATAAGAATGATTTGTTATTATAATATATTAAAGGTATTAAAACGCACGTATACAATTAAGTCCGCGAGCCAAAATCCCCTCGAACCGGAACCAAAGCTGGGGGATGTTTGCGGGCGTCCGGACTCATGCTAATGTACGCAGTCCCCCAAGAACATTCTCCCCGCGTGAACTGCTCTAATACAAAATTTCATACCCCAGGCATAAATAGAATTTTTTTTCGTAGTAGGCGTAAATTGAAATTAAAAAACAAAATTAAGGAGTGTCGGACTATGAATTGTAGGCATAATTTTTTTGAGCGGTAGGTTACGTGGTCACAAAATAATGAGGCATGACAGAAAACAAGAATGATTTTATACTTTTATTATAATATATTAAAGGTATTAAAATGCACATATGCAATTAAGTCCGCGAGCCAGAATTCCCTTCATCCGGAATCAAAGTTGTGGGAGGTTTGCGGGCGTCCGGACTCGTGCCAATGTATGAAGTTCCAACAAAACACTCTCCCGCGCGAACTGCTCTAGGAACCGCGCCCGCGTATCTATGTCGGCTAGCCACTCGAGAAAGGATGCGACTCAACAGCCTTGATGTCGGTCAGAGAGACTAGACTGGACGGGAGGGCGGCACCGCTTCAATGCAGGCGCGACGACCGAGAAGCATATTCCGACCACCAGACCGCATTGAAGCAGCATCCATCCGCCTGCCCGGGCTAATTAAGTAGGGCTCCAGCGTTGACCAACCCCATCTCTATCTCATCTTTGCTCCTCTCCGCACAACCGTCGGATCCAATCCGATCCTCTCTTGGACCGACAAGATAGGCTAGTCAGGCTCTTCCGGATTGTTCTCGGCGTCGACACTGCCTTGCCTGCCTCATCACTGATTGCCGCCCCTATTGATGCATGGTCGCTGTGAACCCGGATCCATACCTGGAGCTCACGAACGCACACAGGCGCCTCGTGCCTTAGCTCAGGCGCGACAGTGGGAGAATGTCGCCGCAGTGCTCTAACGCAGCCGAGTTTAGTGATGCGGCGCAATGCACATCACCGTGCCATGTTCGCAATGTTAGACGTTGCACCAGAGTGGGTCCTCGCAAACGCCGCACTGGCGGAGGCCTATACCATCTACACTACAAGAAATATGTCAACTTATGAGATTTTTACATATTTGACGAAGATATGACCCAAAGAATTTATGAGATTTTTTTGGAAATTTTGGGAATGACAGAAATATAGGTTGCTTCACAACCTAGGGCAAAAACTGCCACATGGACATGACACATAGGCAAAACTGATGACGTGGCGCCTAGTCATAGCAACCCACCACACTTTACAAGGCTATGACCATCTATATTGGTCGTTAACAACTAGAAATAAGGCAGCGGACTAGCGCTATTAGCTTTATGACCATTTCATGTAAGGAAATTATGACCTTTCTGACCAAAATGGTCGCAATGGTTTAGGGTTTGGAGCCCCTCGAACAGCTTTTGACCAATTGGTCTCAAATGGTCATAAATCTATGACCAATTCTTCCAGGGTCACTGACAGAAGGTCATAAGTTGACATATTTCTTGTAGTGCTACCTGTCAAAAGACCACCGTGTAGATGACCGTGTGGTGCCGATACCACATCGACGACAAACTGGTCATGATCGGCTTGGTGTAGTCGCAGCTCGCCGACAACGGCAAGGGAAAGGCAGTGGAACGGGGCAGTGTCCGCGGCTGACACTGCCCTGCGCGCGACGACGGAGGAAGTTGAGCAAAAATGCCGCGAGCGAATCATGCCTGGTTTGAGCAAAAAAATCAATATTACTTCACCCATCTTGCACTGAATCTTTACAAACATAGAAGAAGCACACTGTGTTTGGCACAAATATATGTATATGTGCGTGTCAAGGGCCAGATATGATAATAACAAAAAATATAAATTGTTTCGCTAAATTTTTTACTCCTCAAATTCTTTTCTGATTTCGCACCAAATTTTTACTTTCCCTCCATTCTGTCCCGCCAATAGCGACTAACTTTGGCCAATAGAAAATAAGTAAGCGCGCTTGATTACCATGGCCCCACCTATCATACGATAAGAACGCAGACCAAAATCAGGTATCGCGAGGAGGTAACTGCGCCATCAAAATCGGAAACCTCCCCCTCCCCCATATCCAACACAATTCCCTTCCTCCTCTCGTAGGATCCCTATCTTGAGGAGATCGATCATGGCCTGCCCTCCTTCCTGAACCTCGTATCTCACCCCGCCGATTCATTGAGGTTGAGGGCACACGAGGCATGTCTTGTTCAGCAACTTGGACGGAAAGCAGATCGGTCCCCACCCTGGCCCGATTCATAGAAACACAAGGTAAATACTAGTACGACTTACGATTTTGCCTCCTCCCCCGTTGGTTCAGATCTGTCCCTTCTATCTTCTATCTTATATTTACTAATTGGAAGCACCATACGAGTCTCCACGTTAATCCTTAACAACGGCATACAATTAACCATTAGATCTTAAATTTACGTCCAGGATTAAACGAGATGTGATTCTCATGTTTAGCAGTACGTACGTTTAAAGGAGATCCCATCCCAAGTGTCCATACGGGGACGTATAGGTGGGAAGCAATCCAAAAAAAAAAAACGGAAGGTAGCGTGCAAACAAAAACCATCTTTTTTTGTGCGGCTGGACAAATAAAAACCATCTAACAAACTAACAATCTATTTTCCCGCAAACACATACCAATAAAGTTACCCATACTGGCTTCACAAAGAAACAAGCACAGATCAACATTGGTCACCCTTTTGCGAATAAAAAATCACAGGTCAGCGTTAGTGCCCTAGCTAGCTGAAAATCAGTGTTTAATGCTTTAGTGTGGTGCGTACATCTAGGCGTAGGTACGTGGACTAAAAGTTTTCATCCAGAAATCACCACACACACAATCAGAACGCATGTATTCATCTACTATATCAATCCCGTCTACAGTGTGGTGCGTACATCTAGGCGTAGGTACATGGACTAAAAAATTTAATATAGAAATCACCACACGCACACAATCACAACGCATGTATTCATCTACTATATCAATCCCGTCTATAAATCACACTTAATTAAATGTATAACCTCTAATTTGCCTGTGACAGTGCATACATTTTTATGAAAATATAAAGAAATAAATGTTGAAGAAGATTATAAATGTATATCAAAAATATAATTAATGAATAATTCCTAGAATACAATTATTATTTTTTGCTAAACTATGCAAGTGCATCGGAGCCCACGCTGATTTAACAGTAAGGGAATGAAGTGCATTTATTTTTGCGAAAAGACATAAATTTCGTATGTAGGATATTTAAGGAATAAGCGCACGATGCACCGACGCTTAATTTTATAAATTAATAGTAGCCAAAATGGGAGATGGGAGTCCATATAATTGTAATGTAATGGCAAAGTTGTCGGCCGATTAACGCTATATATCATGGGCGAGGATACGAGCTAGCATTCATCACTCAAGGAAACACAATGCCATTGCTTTTCTCGATGGCTCAGTTTGGATGTGAGAAGGATCAATTTTCAAAAGTGTACAAACTAACTTTAAAATTCTTACAGGCAGGGATGCATTACTGTAGGGCAATTTTCAGACATTACAAGGGTGGGCTTCTAGCAAATTGCAGGCCAACATAACAATATTCAAGAAAAATTCTAAATGTTAATGTTCTATATTTTCAAATATGATGGCTTCTAGAACAATAAAGTCCAAGTAAAATAATGATTCACTGAGAATTCCAGAAATAGAGAGAGTTATTGAAACGACAAAGAAAGCTTCCACGAGTTTAAAAACAAACTTTAAAATGTTTAGCAGTCTTCAAAACATTTAAAAGTACAAGAATAAGTTTAAACTGAACTTCTCACAAAAAAAACTTAACTGAGTTGCATCTTAAAGCGAGGTAAGCGGCTCACAGGCATGTGGAACTTCTTGGAGATTCATTATTGGTCACACATGCTTTCGTTTTAGAATATTAATTAAGCATATGGTTGCATGAGGAAGCATGGAATAACCCTGGAAATAGTATATATGATAATCTTAAAAGAGAAAACAAATCTTCATATGTATTTACTCATTGCTAAAGTACAGAATATAATAGGCTATGAAAATAGTCAATAAAATATATTGATAACTATTTTGCACATCTATTTTCTACAAGATTTAAAGAAAATAATAGTTATGTTAACTTTTTATGTACAATATTAAAAACTTCCAATAATTTCTAGACCGTGCAGGAGCACGGGTTGATGACTAGTGCTTTCTAATTACTCTTGTCTTGTGTGAATTTGATAGTGCACACCTAGTGTTTGATAGTTGTCCTCTGTTATTGTTTTAGAATTTTGGGGGCCTTCAGATAGAGGGGGTTGTTTCTGATTCATCTTCTATAAGGTTACACTTTCCCTACTTGATTGAGATTAGTTTTTTAGGTTTTATTCATTATAGTGCCCTGACGCTTGTTTGTTTTGGTGTTCGTAGGTTTACTGAACATAAGAGATGGCTTAAATCTAGTTACTGTTAAGGTTTCAGGTGTGGACGCGTGATTTCAATGTTGTTCTGCACCATTACTACCTTGGTGAGTTCAATCTCTTCATAGACTTTATTTATGGAACTCCAATTCTGACTATCCTATTATAGTTGGGTAGTACAGTTGGGTTAGTTCTTGCCTAACATTTTGCGGTTGAACACCTAGCATAGTTTCTTTCTTTCTTCGTGTGTGCGCAGACGTTTGTGACCTTGTTATTTTCTTATTGCTATCATACTGTAATCTAGCTGGGGTGTCATTTGTAGAAAATGAACGATGGAGTGACTAGAAGAAGTATTATCTTGGTCGTACCTATGGACAAGTTGCACTAAGTATCTTGTCGACTAGTGAGGCCCTAATAAAATGTTATTTTAATTATGAATATCAGAACATGATCTGCAGCAGCAGAACTACAAGTCTAGTCTACAAAACGACATACTTGTTTTGAAAATAAATGTTAGTGAACAACCATGACACATGTATGTTGTGCAACACACTCACCCTTGGCCCATGGGATCTCCTCACAGTTCCAACTTGAAAATAACATCTCATCAGCCTAGCTATAATGCTTGTGCATGAACGAGACCTCCTTAAGACCAAAGAGAATGAACTTGGGTGTCCTTGAGCTTATGATCCTCTTACTATCCGTGGATAGTGTTATACCTGAACATGTGTTCCCCCCAGCAAACACCAAGTTAAGCATCATATCACACAAGTATATGTTCATCTTCCCTAAGCAACTGAAATAGATCGACAGTTAAACTACCAATATTGAAAGATAACTGTATTTTATCCATAGTAATGTTCCCAGCATAGAAAAGAAAACTAAAAAACACGGGGTCATCGAAAGAGCTGCTATATGGAGTTTCCTTTTGTTACTTACTGTTTTTCTTATACACCCGATGAACAAAATAATGGACCCCTTGCAAATTTACATTCCAGAGTAACGGTTTCATGTCTTAGTTCATCGTTTTCACTATGAAAAAGGAATAGCTTGATGTGTTCCTAGTATCTACTCAGTACTAAATGAGTTGCTATTTTGATTTGATAAGGAATAAATGTGGTCAGACTTATTTTTGTTGATTGTAGGGGCAGAACTTACTTAAAAATATGATTGTTTGAGCTGAAATCTGAATTAATCGTCTTCACATATGTGGGGATGACTGTTATAAGGTCGAGTAGGACCACAGAATGTTGTCTTTTACATAATTTATTTAAACTTTTGGTCATTGTCATGTTGCAGCAGATATGTAATGGACAAGAATTTCAGTGCACGGCAAAGGTAAATATATTCTGCTGCACATAAGGTACATTTCCATTACCATATACAATATGTTCAAAATATGTTACTCCAATGGTTATGTATCTAATGTTCGTCTTGCTATCAGATTGTTGTTGAAAACAAGAACGTTAGTGCATGTGAGGGAGGAAAAACTTCTGTTGCAAACAAGCTGGTATCTTTTCATAATCACATACAAATTTTGTTCAGACTATAGTGTTGGCTTGTCCAGACCACAAAAACAACATAAGGTGCTAATGCACACAGTAAGAGTGCTCGAAGTGGTTCGCTGAGTTGGATCGATGCCAATGAACTATCTGTTGTGCTGAAATTCATTTAATACGTTCCTCTGTTTTATTTCTATCTTCTCATATGGCAAGTTTTATTTTCTCTAACAGGCAGGAACTAAAGTATTCTTGAAGAGGCCGAAAAATCATAACAAGGGCGTAGCTCTAGATACCATGGTAAGTTCTGATCCTAAATTTAAACTTGATGGTCCTGAAATTAGAAATGAATTCTGGGTAGTGCATGTCGATATGGCACAAGTGCAAACTAAAAAGTTGGTATGAAGTCGCAAAAATTGCAATACTCTCGGTAATGCATAAAAAGAAAAGATTGCATGGCCTTCAACTTTTGTACGTGACTAATATTTGCCTCTATTACTACTTGCATCATGTCAAGGTATTGTGTGTTAACAGCTCATTTTTTCTTGTTTGTAGATTCAAAAGATAAATGGATGAGTATATGGGAGCGGGGCGATTATACTACAATGATGATGTCGATGATCCGTTTCATGATGATCATGATGGATGCTTTTAGTTTTAGTTATGTTGTAGGGATGACATTCCTGTCGGATGTTATTCCTCGGTTAAGATGGATATTTTTAGTTTAAGTTTCATTGTCAAGAAAATTGTTAGATTATGCATCACATTTGGATGATGTTCCTCTTGTAATATCCACTATTGTAATCCAACAGTTTTGATCTAATATATTATTTCTTCCTCTCGTGAGTATATTGTCTTATTTTCCTTAACTTGAAATACATAATTATCGCCATTACATGGAGCATTATTTAATTGCTAGGAATATATATACATATAATATTATTATTCACACTATATATGTACCAACACTTAAAACATTGGAAATTCTCTGTTGCAAGCAATGGGATTTTGATTCATATACATCAAGCACCAACATATAGAATTGTTGTAAAAGTCTGTTTTATCCGTTGTTCTCTTGCAACGTACCCTATTACCAACGATAGTATAAGCGTTGCATTATGCGCGAGCAACACTGGATAAGGCTACGCATCCCAAACCGTTGGTAAAGACCCTACCAACGCATATATGGACATTTAGATACGGAAAAAGGCGTTGCTATAGTGGGGGTCTTGTTGTAGTGTTACTAATGGCGTATTTGTAGGTGGTGTGCCATTAGTAATCTGGGACCAGCTAGATATTTTGGACAACAACCTACACACTCACATTCCCCACTTCATTCTCTCCACCTCCTCCTCCAGGCTTGTCTCGGCTGCCTCCTCCTCCTCACCTCATATGCACCATAGATTCATCCAAAATTAAGTGGCTAAATTACCTTTTTTTGATAGGTAAGTAAGGGGAAAGCTTTCTTTATGTTGTAGATCTACTTTTTTCTCCCTCCAACAACGTGCACATGCACTTTTTATTGCCTAGCTAGATCTATGTATGTTTGTGGTGTTGCATATGTTTGTGGTGTTGCATATATGTTTGTGTCTGCAGGTACCGATATTTGAAATGCGATAGTTGCCAATATTTTGCCGGAATGTTGATTCATTTCCGTTTCGGCGAGAATTTGACACTATGCATTCTTTTTGGTCCTATTTTTAGGCAAAGTCATGCCAAATTTTTTCTTGGTTCTAAAATATCATTTTGCTCTACCCCGCAGGAGACCATGGTCCGCACGATGACCGAAGGCATCGTGAATAGGTTTTTGATCTCCGCGAAGGCCGAGATGCTTCAAAAGAAAGAGAAGGAGATAAGATGTCCGTGTCGAAGGTGCAAGCTGAGGAGCCTTATGGACCCGGATTCCGTATAGGTGTGGGACCACCTGCTCTTGCGTGGTTTCATGGATGGCTATCGATGGCAAGGTGATGAAGATGATTATGAAGTCGTCCATGGGGGCCGGGCAAGAAATGAGGAAGGGCAGCAAGACAACCGCGGCGAGGGCGGGCGAGAAGACGAAGAATCTCCAGGACATGATCACGAAGTAGATGCAGTACACAGTCATCATGTAGAAGATGCCGAACATGATGATGAGGAAGATGCCGGAGCAGACGAAGGGCATGATCATGAAGATGAAGATGCCGGAGCAGACGATGATGGACCATCGATGGGCTGGGTGCAGGACCCTCATATTCAAGAGCTGCTTCTCAAGCAGACGGATAACGCAAGAGCTACCGCCCGAGAGAAAGCCAAGCTGGATCAACTGGAGATAGACGCGGTTACTCCATTGTATGAAGGATGCAGGCCCGAGGATACCCACCTGAAAGTAACGCTCAAGGCTCTGGAGATGAAGGTAAAACACAAAATGACCGACGCGTGCTTTGACAAGAACATGTCATTCTGGCACGAACGTCTTCCCAAGGGGAACAAGTGCCCGACCAGTTTCGAGGAGGCGAAGAAAATCGTTGGTCCTCTGGATTTACCGCACGTGAAATACCATGTGTGCATGAACAATTGCATCATTTATCGGGACGAGCACGCGGAGTCTACCATATGTCCGGTGTGCGGCATCACTCGACAAAAGAAGAGGAAGAAAGCTCCTCGAAAAGTGGTGTGGTACTTTCCAATCACTCCTCGTCTGCAGCGGTATTTCGCGGACCCTAAGGTAGCAAAGCTCCTGCCTTGGCACGCGGATAGGGAGGAGAAGAAGCGAGAAGATGACGCAAATGATCCGGAGATAAATAAAAAAGACAATATGCTGAGTCGCCCTAAGGATGGGAGCCAGTGGCAAGCATTGAACTTCGAACACCCAGAATTTGGGAACGATCCAAGGAACATCGTGCTGGGCGCGAGCACCGATGGAGTCAATCCGTTTGGCAGCCAGAGAAGCACACATAGCACCTGGCCTGTGTTTGTGTGGATGTACAACCTTCCCCCCTGGTTGTGCATGAAGAAGAAGTACATTCACATGAGTATGCTAATTGAAGGGCCGAAACAACCAGGGAACGACATCAATCTGTATCTGGGGCTGCTAAAAGAGGAGCTAGACACGCTGTCAAAAACGCCATCCAATACGTGGGATGCCGTGGAGAAAGAATATTTCCCTATGAGAGCCGCACTGCTCACGACGGTGCAGGACTATCTCGGTTACGGATATGTCGCGGGGTAGGTGGTCCACGGATTTTTTGGATGCGTCAGGTGCATGGATGACACAACGTATCGCCAGCTAGATAGAGATCCCGGGTCTTCGAAAACCGTGTTCATGGGACATTAAAGGTGGCTTGACGATGATGACACATGGTGGAAATGCAAGGATCTGTTCGATGGTGAAACCGAACCCCGAAGACGCCCGTGTACAAGGAGCGGGGAGGAAATAGACGAGCTGTTGAAAAATTGGAAAGATTGCCCACTGCCGGGAAAGAAGGAAAAGGCACCAGAGCCGGGAAAGAAGTGAAAGGCGCCAGAGCCGCTGCTGAAGGTATGGAAAACGAGGTCTGTTTTCTGGGACTTGCCGTACTGGAAGATACACCGTGTGCCTCACAGCGTTGATGTCATGCATATCACGAAGAACATGTGCGAGAGTCTGCTTGGTACCCTGCTCAACATGCCAGATAGGACCAAAGATGGGCCGAAAGCAAGGGCAGACTTGAAATCAATGGGCATCAGGGAGGAGCTTCACGTTAATGATGATGATGATGATGAGGTGAAGTAGGACACAGAAAGTCGTCGCAAAGGCAAAAAGGCCAAGAAGACCAGAAATGACTTCCCTCCCGCGTGCTTCACTCTAAGTCAGGTGGATATCGATCAGTTTTTCACCTGCCTCGTAGGAGTAAAACTTCCTTATGGTTACGCGGGGAAGATAAGTAGATACCTAGACTCAGCGAAGCAGAAGTTCAGCAGGATGAAGTCTCACGAATGTCACGTGCTGATGACGCAGATACTTCCAGTTGCAATCCATGGGATCATGGACGCGCACGTCCATGAAACGCTATTTGGCCTATGCAACTTTTTCGACGTCATCTCTCGGAAGTCGGTTGGCGTGAGGCAGCTCAGAAGGCTACAGGAAGAGATCATGGTGATACTATGCGAGCTTGAGATGTAATTCTCGCCTGCATTCTTCGATGTTATGGTGCATCTGCTGGTCCATATCGTGGAGGATATCATCCAACTCAGGCCGACGTTCCTGCACAGCATGATGCCATTCGAAAGGATGAATGGTGTCATCAAAGGATACGTTCGCAACATGTCACGTCCAGAGGGAAGCATAGCTAGGGGCTTTCTGACCGAAGAGTGCATCTCCTACTGCACGAATTATCTAGGCATCGAGAACCCCGTTGGTCTGCCCGTCAACAGGCACCTCAGCAGGCTCGCTGGATGGGGTCACCGTGAGGGTCGCCGCGAAATGCATGTCGACTTCGAGGGTCGACTCAGCGACTTTGAAAGAGCAAACCTAGTCGCGCTACAACACATAGACGTGGTCGATCCTTGGGTGGTAGAGCACAAAACCTTTATTGAGAAGACGTACAATAACCAAGGCCAACAGAGGATGGAAGGAGATATAATCAAAGAGCACAACTCAGGTTTCACGCGTTGTTTCAAGCATAAGCTTCTGTCGTACCCTTTACATGAGGATTCTTCCGCGGAAGAACAACTCATATTCGCCTTGTCACAGGGCGCCGAGCACAACCTGATGACGTATGAGGCGTACGATATCAACGACTACACATTCTACACCGAGGGAAAGGACATGAAGAGCGATGGTTATCAGAACTCCAGGGTAACGATGGAATCCTACACCGGTAACAACAAGGACAGATACTACGGAAGGATCGAGGAGATCTGGGAGCTGAGCTACGCTGGAGAGAAGGTCGCGATGTTCCGTGTCAGATGGGCCAAGAGCTTCATAAAAGAAGACCGGTATTTCACCACCATGGTTATACCCGAAGCCAAATCCAAGACCGCGGGCGCAAACGTCACCGCAAAAAATGAGCCATGGGTACTGGCTTCCCAAGTGGACCAATGCTTCTTCATTACCGACCCGTCAAAGCCCAGTCGTGTTATCGTGAGGAGAGGCAAAAGGAAGATCATCGGAATGGATGGAGTCGCCAATGAGCAAGACTTCGACAAGTACGGCGACTCGAAGATAGAACATGACAACGACGATGAAGTACCAGCATACACCACAAGAGGAAGCAGGACCACCCTACCTAAAGGACATCCGTTCAAGAAAAGAACTCCATTTAGGAAAAATAAGGGCAAAAAGATTGTGAATAGATAGCTAGCTAAGATCGATTGTATTTAAATTGTAGCCTTCATTTCTCGATTGTATTTCGACATATTGAAATGATATTTCTTCTGTTCTAGTCTCCTCATGAATATTTATTTATGTTTATTATGGCATTGAATTTCTAACTCACAAAAAGTATTGAATTCGTTAATAGTTTTTGAACTCATGAATATTTTTAAATTTCATGGGCACTTTTTGAATTCATGATTTTTTTTTCAAATTTGATGATATTTTTTCATATTCAATATGAAAAAATATTGAATATTCATGAGGACACTCGATCTCAATCCCCCTCCATCTCGATCGCTATCCCCCTCGCCAGATCCCCCTCGCCGCCGAGCACCCCCCGCACCCTTCCCCGCTCCACCGCCGCCGATGACCCCC
>NC_041385.1:783434454-783444072 GCF_002162155.2 Triticum dicoccoides | reverse complement strand
CCCCCCGCACCGTCCCCGGCCCTATCCACCGCGCCGAGCACCCCCCGCACCCTCCCCTGGCAATCAAGAATCGGTGTACTGCTTACGGCAAAAGCAATATATTTTGCTTGGTAATTGCTGAACTTTTTTTGCGCGTTGACATGCGTCACACACAATAGATGCCATGGTAGTCTCTATCGTCACAGGGTACCAAGCTTCAAGTCCTCGTCCAACGCATCAAGGAATCAAGCTCTCTCCGATGCCAACCTTCAAGTCCTCGTCTAACGCGTCGAGGTATCGAACTGTCTCTGGTGCCATGCTCTCGCCAGATCTGTTGTGCCGAAGGTTAAGGTCATGTGTCCAAAAGCACTGGCGAGTCATTACCTAGGTCAAATGAATTCCTATGTGCACCTTCTCTTGTGTCTAGTGTGTCTTATGCATGTCAATGTGCAAAAGTTCATAAATTGCCTTCTCGCGAATCCACTCATGACCAGAAGGGTTGTCGAGTCATTCCTTAGGTCAAATGAATTCTCTTGTGGAACTTTTCTTGACTTGAGTGTGTCTGATGCATGTCAATGTGCAAAAGTTGATAAATTACCATCTTGAGATTCCACTTACATTACTCACACACCTCTTGAACTTGTTCATTTTGGTGTTTTTGGTCCCGTAATTATAGCCGGTTTACATGGATTAATGTCCCACAACGTAAATCTAACGTAGGGCAAGCCTTCTACACTTTCCAGAAGCACATGTTGAGCGCATGCATAACAGCAAGATTAAGGGCTTTAGGTCGATTGGGGATGATAATATCATCGCCCATCTAGGTATTTCCAAAGAGAAGGTATTACACGTCGTGTATCATGCCCTCACAGACATATTGCCGAGCAAGAACACCAACATATTGTTGAAACACGCTTAACTATCCTCACTCATTCTTCTCTCCCAGGTTAGATTTTTGGGATGAAACAAGCAGAGTTCTTGTCATTCATTTTTCATTTTTTTTCTCTCCCGCTTAGATAATTCATGTTGAATATTTTTATGTCTGCTAATAAGTGCATCCCCCAAAAGAATTATGTATGCATGACTTGTAATTTTTTTTTTGCATAACAAGCTATTTAACTTCTTTTTAGCAGAGGATCAAGCTTAGTTGATGTGGCAGGTGACATTTTGTTTATTCTGCAAAAAAAAATATACATGCATACATTTTTTAATCGCTGATATGGGGTCCATTCTCAATAATCCACTAAGAAAAAAGGGTTTTCCCTTTTCTTTCAAGAAAGAACTTGGCCGAAATATCGCCTTTTCATTAAAAAGAAATACGTAAGTGAAGAAACATGTACCCTGACTTATTTTTAGTGAAGCGGAACAAAAAATAAAGGAAAAGAAAATTAGCCATCACATAAGCACCTTTGCAGTCGACATGACGTGATACATTCTAGGTTAACTGCACATATATTTTGTAGTGGTAGCATGATTTCTTTATATTAATATCTTTATCGTTTTGGTAGGACAATCTAGCATTATTTTTATTTATTGCTATTTTGGCTTTATTTTGCAGGTACATTAGGATAGGACAATGATCCCTTTTCCTTTTAGATAGAATTTATGATAAATAAACGGAAACACTAACGCCCACACGTGTGGGCGTTACCCAACTCGCCCACACACCTCGATCGTCGTTCAGTGCCTTTTGCGTGAATCTTGGCAAAAAAAGGTTGATTTTGTGTGCCACGTAGGACGGGGCTGGTGTGTGGGCGTTGGAGAGTTTGCCCACACGCTAGCACCACGCTGTTTGCCAGCTGCGCTGTGTGGGCGAACTAGTTTCTGCCCACACAGCCAGCCACCTAGTTCATGCGCGTGTGGGCGAACTACTTTTCGCCCACACGACACTCCTACATTGTGGATGGCAACTGCAGTTAGACGAACGTGGCAACTAGGTAAACACACATGGCAACTGTGATTTTTTGCTAGACGGCAATTGCAGTTGCGCGTACGTGGCAACTAGATAAACACACATGACAACTATGGTTGGACCACACATAGCAACTAGGTAAACATACATGGCAACTACTGTTTGACCATATGTGGCAAGTAGTTAATCACACACGTAGTTGAACCACACATGGCAACTAGATAAACGCACATGTCATCTACTATTTGACAATATGTGGCAAGTAGTTAATCACACACGGCAACTACGGTTTGATTACACGCCACAACTACCATAAATTAGACATGGCAACTATAGTTAACCAAAACAGATAGAGTTGCTATGCTTTTACAACTACACTTGCCATCCCGGATAACTACATCTGCCAACCAAGATGGCAACTACATCGTCATCCCGCGGTGTACCTAACGTAGTTGCGCTAGGACGTGTAGGCATTTTTGCTTCGTGCCACACGCACGGGGTGAAGATGAGTAGTACTTGTTGGCGTGTGGCACGAAGTAGCCGCCCCACACGTGTGGGCAATTCTAATATCCGCCCACGCACATCCCGTGTGGGCTGCCTCCTGCTCACACCACACACGGTGTGTTGGCGCATGTCGAATATACTACACGTGTGGCACTTATCGGCATCCTAAATAAAAACCCATTTAAAAGGGGAAACCAAAGTCTTTTACAAGTTGCAGACGAACCAGGGCCCAAGTCCAAGTCTTCCCGAGAGAGATAACCACAACTTGTCTCGTTCCTCCAGATCTTGGCGACCATGGCGAAGGCGGCAAGGCTCTGTCGCCGTCGCGGCTGTGGCCTCCCGGAGGAGATCCTTGTCTGGGAGATCCTCATCTGCCTGCCCCCGAAATCCCTCCTGCGCTGCCAAGCCGTCTGTTGCGGATGGCGTTGCGCCATTTCCACCACTGGCTTCCTCCTGGCACACCACGTCGGCCAGCCCACCCTACCCGTCTTCCTAGCCAGGGACCAAATCTTCGGCCTTCAACCACCGATAGTAGTATTTGACACCATAGCTGAGTCGTTTCGGCGGATGCGTGCTCCAGCTGTTTCCACCAAAGAATATATCTTCGATATATATGGCACACTTAGCATCTACGGAGGTATGGAAAGTATTAATGTGTATTCAATTCTGAAAGAAAAAGAAACTATTGATATACGGGTGTTGCGGGACTACGAAAGCGAGGTTTGGGACTTTAAGTACCGAATCCGACTGCCGCTTGAAACAATCAGGCACAACTTTGAAAACCATGATGACTATCATTTGGACATTGTTTTGGGGGATGGTGAAGTGCTCCTGCAGATGCTTATTGGTCAGTATCTGATTCACGTTGACAGTGATTGCACATTGCTTGATAATTTCACTCTTGGTCGCCAAATCCTTCGTATGACTAAAACCGGCTCAAGCAAAGTCTTGTTCATCATAGCTTTTTTCCTTCTCTAGAAGGTTATGCTATGAATGCTTCACCTTGGTTGCCGAAATCTCTGAATCTTTAAATGTCCACTCAAGCAAGCTGCATCCGATTCTTAGATCAACTTGGACACTACTCATTAACATAAGTTGCATAAGAGTCAACTTTTCAATGAAACATTCTGTTATAATTCATTTTTCATCATGAATCAACTGCATCTGGTTAGGTAGTTCTTATGGAAACAAAGATGCTCGCGATTGTAGTCCGAATTGGACATGATTATATTTCTCTCATCCCGAGGAGTTGTAGGTTTCCTATAGAATGGACTAGTACTGCAACCTAGAATTCTATGAATACATTTTTTGTGCTTCTATCCTCACAGAGATTTTGTATTACATTGTTCGGAATGATCTATTACTATTTCACTATTCGTGCTAAACATTTTAAGAATTAGTGCTTCAGTTGAAGAAACAATACTTGTACTGTAAACTTAAGAAAGGTGAGCCATGATCTGGCTCGGCTCCAAGATTGTATTCACGTCTCAAGCGGACAACACCAGGCCTATTGTGTGACTGTACAGCTGTAGGAGCAAGTTAAAAGTCACTCTGATTAGCCTGAATCTAATTCTTAGTTGCAACTTATAGAAGGAATTTGGAACTTCTTTGACAGTGATAAATTGGTAGTGTGGTGAATGTCTTTTATGCGCTCAACTCATGTCAGGTTCTCAATACACTAGTAGAAAATAGGGCTACCGTTCGGGCCTGGCCAGCCCATTAGTCCCGGTTCTTCAAGAATCGGGACCCATGGGGGGTATTAGACCCGGTTTGTGAGCCCAGGAGGCCGGCCGGGGCCTCGTGGACATTGGTCCCAGTTCGTGTGGAACCATTTGTCCCGGTTCAAGCCACGAACCGGGACCAATGGTCCTCGCTCCTGGCCCACAACCATTGGTCCCGGTTCATGCCATAAACCGGGACAGAAGGGGGTGCTTTAGTCCCGGTTCATGCCATGAACCGAGACAAATAACTTGCCTATATATACCCACCGCCGCGGCAGAGCACTCCAGTGCTCTGTTTTTTCAATCCGGCGAGGAGAGGGCATTTGGGTGCTCTAGTTCACCTCCTATGCACATGAGGTGTTCGATGGAATGCCCGAGCCACACTAGTTAAGCTTTCTCCTCTCGAAGCTCGACCTCGGAGCTCCATTTTTTTCGAGATTTGTCTAGATTTAGCGGTCCGTCACGCCCTGTCCCTGTTTTCACCACCGTTGATTGCCCGCGCTAATCTCGTCACCGGCACCACCGTGGTGAACCCCTTGTTCTTATCTTCTTTCTGATACTTGTCTGATTTTCTTCCTTTAGGTAGATATTTGTCTGATTTTCTTACTTTTGACACACATAATTATATATAATGCACGCAGATGAACCGGCAATGGATGTATGGTGACAGACACACCTCTGTACATTAAGGGCGTGCATAATTTTTTCGAAGTGGCTGAGGCAAACAAGCAGAATGGTTTTATGTGTTGTCCATGCACTAAATGTGGGAATACGAAGTCTTACTCTGACCGGAAAATCCTTCACACCCACCTTCTTTACAAGGGTTTCATCCCACACTATAATGTTTGGACGAGGCACGGAGAAATAGGGGTTATGATGGAAGACGGCGAAGAAGAAGAGGACGATGACAACTATGTGCCCCCTGAATACGGTGATGCTGCAACGGGGGGAGCTGCTGAAGATCAAGAGGAACCAGACGATGTGCCCGATGATGCTGCAACGGGGGAAGCTGTTGAAGATCAAGAGGAACCAGACGATGTGCCCGATGATGTTCTCCGCCGGGTCATTGTCGATGCAAGGACGCAATGCGAAAGTCAAAAGGAGAAGCTAAAGTTCGATCGCATGTTAGAGGATCACAAAAAAGGGTTGTACCCCAATTGCGAAGATGGCAACACAAAGCTGGGTACCATACTGAAATTGCTGCAGTGGAAGGCAGAGAATGTTGTGCCTGACAAAGGATTTGAGAAGCTACTAAAAATATTGAATAAGAAGCTTCCAAAGGATAATGAATTGCCCGATAGTACGTACGTAGCAAAGAAGGTTGTATGCCCTCTAGGATTGGAGGTGCAGAAGATACCTGCATGCCCTAATGACTGCATCCTCTACCGCAGTGCGTACAAGGATTTGAATGCATGCCCGATATGCGGTGCATTGCGGTATAAGATCAGAAGAGATGACCCTGGTGATGTTGACGGCGAGCTCCGCTGGAAGAGAGTTTTTGCGAAGGTGATGTGGTATGCTCCTATAATACCACGGTTGAAACGACTGTTCAGAAACAAAGAGCGTGCCAAGTTGATGTGATGGCACAGTGAGGACCGTAAGAAAGACAGGAAGTTGAGAGCATCCGCTGATGGGTCGCAGTGGAGAAAAATCGAGAGAGAGCACTAGGCTGAGTTTGCACATGACCTAAGGAACACATGGTTTGGTTTAAGCGCGGATGGCATTAATCCTTTCGGGGAGCAGTGCAGCAATCACAACACCTGGCCGGTGACTCTATGTATGTATAACCTTCCTCCTTGGATGTGCATGAAGCGGAAGTTCATTATGATGCCAGTTCTCATCCAAGGCCCTAAGCAACCCGGCAAGGACATTGATGTGTACCTAAGGCCATTAGTTGAAGAACTTTTACAGCTGTGGAATGGAAACGGTGTACGTGTGTGGGATGAGCACAGACAGGAGGAATTTAACCTGCACGCGTTGCTGTTTGTAACCATCAACGATTGGTCCGCTCTCAGTAACCTTTCAGGACAGACAAACAAGGGATACCATGCATGCACGCACTTTTTAGCTGACACCGAAAGTATATACCTGGGAAGCTGCAGGAAGAATGTGTACCTGGGCCATCGTCGATTTCTTCCGACCAACCATCAATGTCGAAAGAAAGGCAAGCATTTCAAAGGCGAGGCAGATCACCGGAAGAAGCCCGCCATGCGTACCGGTGATTACGTACTTGCTATGGTCAATGATTTACACGTAATCTTTGGAAAGGGTCCCGGCGGACTAGCTGTTCTGAGTGACGCTGAGGGACACGCACCCATGTGGAAGAAGAAATCTATGTTTTGGGACCTACCCTACTGGAAAGACCTAGAGGTCCGCTCTTCGATCAACATGATGCACGTGATGAAGAACCTTTGCGTGAACCTGCTAGGCTTCTTGGGCGTGTCTGGGAAGACAAAAGATACAACTGAGGCACGGGAGGACCTGCAACGTTTGCACGAAAAAGACGGCATGCCTCCAAAGCAATATGAAGGTCCTGCCAGCTATGCTCTTACCAAAGAAGAGAAGGAAATCTTCTTTGAATGCCTGCTTAGTATGAAGGTCCCGACTGGCTTCTCGTCGAATATAAAGGGAATAATAAATATGGCAGATAAAAAGTTTCAGAACTTAAAGTCTCATGACTGCCATGTGATTATGACGCAACTGCTTCCGGCTGCATTGAGGGGGCTTCTACCAAAAACGTCCGATTAGCCATTGTGAAGCTATGTGCATTCCTCAATGCAATCTCTCAAAAGCTGATCGATCCAGAAATCATACCAAGGCTAAGGAGTGATGTGGTGCAATGTCTTATCAGTTTCGAGTTGGTGTTCGCACCATCCTTCTTCAATATCATGACGCATGTCCTAGTTCATCTAGTTGACGAGATTGTCATTCTGGCCCCGTATTTCTACACAATATGTACCCCTTTGAGAGGTTCATGGGAGTCCTAAAGAAATATGTCCGTAACTGCGCTAGGCCAAAAGGAAGCATCTCCATGGGCCATCAAACAGAGGATGTCATTGGGTTTTGTGTTGACTTCATTCCTGGCCTTAAGAAGATAGGTCTCCCTAAATCGCGGTATGAGGGGAGACTGACTGGAAAAGGCATGCCTGGAGGGGAGACAATAATATGCAGGGACGGATATTCTTGGTCTCAAGCACACTACACAGTTCTACAGAACTCTACCTTGGTGACCCTTTATGTCGATGAACACAAGAACAATCTGCGCTCCAAACACCCGAAACAGTGCGATGACTGGATTACTTGTGAACACATCATGACTTTCAGCAGTTGGTTGGAAACACGTCTCAGAGGTGAAAACACTGTTTGTGAGGAGTTGTACTCGTTGTCCAGGGGACCATCTTCGACTGTAATGATTTGGAAAGGATATGAGATAAATGGGAATACATTTTACACGATCGCCTAAGATCAAAAGAGCACCAACCAAAACAGCGGTGTCCGCTTTGATGCAGCCACCGAGAGGGGAAAGGACACATATTATGGTTACATAGTGGACATATGGGAACTTGACTATGGAGCAGATTGTAAGGTCCCTTTGTTTAAATGCAACTGGGTCAATCTGTTAGGAGGCGGGGTACAGGTAGACCCACAGTACGGAATGACAATAGTGGATCTAAACAATCTTGGGTACACTGACGATCCATTCGTCCTAGCCAATGATGTGGCACAAGTTATCTATGTGAAGGACATGTCTACCAAACTGAGAAAAAGAAAAAATAAGGAAGCGAATACATCATACGATGAGCCAAAGCGCCACATAGTTCTTTCAGGATAAAAGGGACATCGTGGGAGTGGAGGGCAAGACAGACATGTCCGAAGATTATGAAAAGTTTCATGAAATTCCTCCCTTCAAAGACAAGGCTGACCCAAGCATCCTGATAAATGATGAAGATTATCCATGGTTACGGCGCAATAAGGAAAGGACACAAGCGAAGAAAAAGTGAAGACTTTCTCCACAACTATTATGATGATACGATGCCAACTTTCAACCTTTTCGTAGTTCATTTGAGATGCCTGTTGTAACAGACAAGTTTCCGTATGAAATCCTGATACTTCGAAAGAGAGTGTCCGTTTTGTACATGAAGTGCATCCAGTTTTTGTCGTAACCCTCTCAACTTTCTTGCACATGCTATGTTGATGAAATGATGATACCATGCCAACTTCCAACCTTTCCAGAGTTTATTTGAAATGCTTTTAAATTTCAGGGTCTTATAGCTCAAAATAATCAGTAAATGCACGAAAAATAACAAATGAAGTCAGAAAGGGTTGAAAATTGATGATGTGGTTTTGAATTGTGCATTTTGAACACACAAAAAGTCAGGAGTTCAAATAAGTTTAAAAAAATGAAATCCCTGTGTAACAGATGAGTTTCCGTATGAAACCCTGATACTTCGAAAGAGATTGTCCATTTTGTACACGAAGTGTATCCAGTTTTTCCCATAACCCTCTCAACTTTTTAGTACATGCTATGTGGGTGAAATGATGACACCATGCCAACTTTCAACCTTTTCAGAGTTGATTTGAAATGCTTTTCAATTTCAAGGTCTTATAGCTCAAAAAAAACCAGTAAATGCTTTTATAAAACTCTAATAGCAAAAGGAATCAACTAAAAAGCTTTTATAAACCTCTTGTATTTTTTAAATTAAAATTATATAAAATTTATGCAACTAAAATTATCAAAGTATTTTCTGTTCAAAACATGAAAAGCAGAAATAATTATCATAAAGAATTTTTTGTTAGAAACTTCAGTAGCAAAAAGAATAGTCATAAAGTTTTTTTTGAGAGAAACTAAAATAACAAAATCTGTTTTTCAATATAATGATAAAACGCAGTAATATTAAATAGCAGGAAAAAGTATCACTCCAAATATATTTTTAGTTGCATAAAGATTATAATTATTCAAATTTGGAAACTAATGGAGTAACAAAAAGATTATAATTATTCTGAGCTAAAAGAAAAACGAATAAAAAAATAAGGCAAAAATCAAAGGAAAATAAATAATTCAAAGCAAAAAATAAAACAAAAAAAATAAAAAGTGCCACCTCAAGGGCCACCACGACCTGCATATGACTAGAAACCCAACAATGGGCCAGGATTCAGGTCCGCAGTAGGCCCAATAGGCCCACGGGCACATATATTGCGTTTAGGCCCGTAAGCCTGCATTTGAGAGGAGCTCGAGAGGGCAGCGGGACTGGGGCTTATAAATCACTCTCGAGCTCCCTCAGCTAGCGAGGTGGGACTAAACTTTCGTGCCGCGACGCGGGCAGCACAAGGCCTTTAGTCCCGGTTGGTGGCACCAACCGGGACTAAAGGGGTGCATTGGTCCCGGTTGGTGGCACAAACCGGTACCAATGCCAACCCTTTAGTCCCGGTTGGTGCCACCAACCGGGACCAAAGGCCTCTGCTTCCCGCCCTTTGGGCTGCTGAAAAGAGGCCTTTGGTCCC
>NC_041385.1:783352878-783434219 GCF_002162155.2 Triticum dicoccoides | reverse complement strand
GCCGCCCCTCACTGTCGACCGTCGCCGCGCCGCCCCTCACGCACCGTAGCCGTCGCCATCGTCGTCCCCTGCCCATCGCCCTCGCCGCGCCCCTCACGCCGTCGCCATCCCGTGAGCAAAATTTTTGCTAATTTAATTTGATGTAGTAGTTAATTTAGATGTGTACTATAATTTATATGTGTAGTTAATTGAGTTAGATTTTGTTAATTTTTTTGTTAGATTTTTTTGTAGTTCATAGATTTTTTTGTTAGATGTGTAGTACATAGATTTTATTGTTAGATTTTTTTTCATATTGTGTAATTTGTTCATATTGTGTTAGATTTTTTTCTGTTAATAGATTTTTTTGGTGATATTATTGTTGAATATGCATGTTTGTATGTTCATATATATGCAAAGATCGAATATGTCAAATTTTTATGATTTTTTTTCTGTTCATAGAATTTATATGATTTTTTTCTGTTGTAATTTTGTTCATAGAATTTTAATGATTTTTTTGTTCATAGAATTTTCTTTGTCAATTTATGTATATGTTCATATTGTGTATGTATAGGAAAATTGTGCATGATCAAAGTCATTTATGAATATGTTCATATTTAGAATAGAGGAAAAAGGAAAATAAGAAGAGAAAGTGTTTAATATAATTAGTTAGAAAAATAATTGAACTATAGTTAAACTAGTTTATTTTTAGTAAGTACTACTTTATTTTATTTATAGTAAGTCCTTAATATATAGTTGAACTAGCTAGTTGATTTAATAAACTACTTTATTTTACTATATATAGAAGTAGTTTATTTTTAGTAAGTACTACTTTATTTATTTATAGTAAGTGCTTAGTAGTTGAACTAGTTTATTTAATTAATAAAACTACTTTATTTTACTATATATAGAAATAGTTCCCGCATCGACGTCGACGATGCCTATCCCGCATCCTCGTCATCGACTCGGCTCCGCCGGGCTGGTATTGGGAGGTGCTACCTTCCAGGGGACGTAGGTTGGTGAGGAGCCAGCCCGTTGTTGACCCGATCCTTGTTTGGTGGCGGTCGCGTGGGCCAGTGATGGTGCCGAGGCTTCCGGACACCGCAGAGGTGGTACGTCACCGTGTCAGCGAGGAGGACGAGCACATCCGTCGCTACATGGTTGCGTTGGAGGGAAGGTTCGACAATACCTGACAGGTTCTTCAGGGATCTCACTGGAGCTATGATCCTGTGATGGTTCCTTATCTTTGGGTGTCCATCGCCCGCGACGATACCCGTCGGGCGCTACTGTTCTAGCTGTATTAGCAATGCTATATGTATGATAGTATTCGAGGAGTATTAGTGATAATATTCGACGATGTACGGACACAAGAGATGATGTACTTTTGGTTATAATTGAATGCATGCTAATTTGAATACTACTTTATTTTACGATTTCGTTTTGCCTATTGAATGCTCATATTGGAAAAGTACTCCTACTTTGAATGCTAAAATTGAAGAGCACTCTATGCAGAAACCTAGGAGCCCCCTCCATCATCCACGCCGTCGTGAGGGTAGCTTCTCCTTCATTCCCGTGTGCTAGACAATTTGGTGTAATAATGCACTCGGGAATGAAAGGAGGAGCTACCATCACCGATAGTCAACCCGTGATTAATAATAATGATCTAATTTTGCTTTTTTAGTACATATATTTAATTGTACAAGTTTAATATTTGAATTATAAACATAGGCCGGAAATGTCGTACTCGGACGACGAAAACCGCCCGGGGGAGTGCGACTGGTGCCACGACGACCGAGGTATGTGCGACTGGTTCCTTGAGCTGGACGAAGATTGGCGCTTAAGCATTAAGCTCGAGGAGACCTTCGATGTTCATACGGTACGCAACGACGACAATAGTTTTTTTCATAATTAAGCACGACTTCAACTATTTTAACGTGTATTTTTCATCTTTTCCAATTCGACTAGCTTGTCCCATGCTATGCAAGACGCTATGTGTTGGAGAGGATGGGTTTTGAAGACCATGAAAGTATGGAAACCAAAAAAATTCACCTAAGGACCCATCATGGTGTGGATTTTGAAGTAAAGCTGTACAATGCTGAGAATGTAACCCATTTTGGTTGCAAAAATTGGGAAGCACTTTGCAAGATGTATGGTTTTGATGAGGGTATGCTTGTCACAACGGATCTTGGTGATCCTACAATCGAGCAAGACAATATGGACATTTGGGTCCTTGTGGATACACTTCCAATTCTTCCCCCATGTGAGCTTCTCAAACATAGTTATTAAGTAATTTATATTGTTTATTTCAAAATAGTTGACAGCTTATTTCCATTGACAGCTTATTTTCATTCTTCAAAGAATGTGCGAAAGATGGTAGACAAAACCCACTACACCGATGGCTCTGAATTAACTTATAAGGAGAAAAATCATCTGATCGCATTTTGTACTGATCTTGAGAATTACAATATCTACAATCGAACTCCTCAATATTATGGTCAATATGTGCCAGTAGTGCACGTGTTGAACTACGGTAACTACCATGGAGATACCCTGGTAAGATTTTTTACTATTACGACATCCGTGCATCTTTTTGCATACTTGTAAAACTAGTACATCATTGCTAACTACGAAGTTATTACTATGTTTTTCAACAGATAATCCCGAATGATTGTGTGCCTCATCTGATGTATACGCACGGTCGCCTTGATGTTTTGAACATATAACCAGGTCGTCCTACGAATCTCAACTGTCCATACCGGAATTCTAAAACAAGTGGAGACATGACAATCAAAGAATGGAAAAAATGTATGGACAATCGTAAGGAGCTTCTTGGAAGCAAAATGAAGCGAAGCGCAAGAATCGGAGACAGGATGATCTCCATTCTTCATAATGAAGAGTCAGGGTCTATATTATTTTATGCTATTTTACCTTAAGGGTGTTTAGGTCCTACCTGATACTGATGATCATGTGCTAAGAACAATTATGTAGGGTTGGGTTCGACGACTATGAGGATGATGATCGTATGACTTGTTATTAATAACGAGTAGAAGTTGTATGATGATGCATGATTAGTAGGACTTGTTATTATATATGATGATGTATGATGCGAGCATGAGTTATTATATATCAGCGGGTGAAATGAACATAGCAGTAGCATTGGTAAACCAAGGACGAAGATATAAGATAGGACACTTCTCTCTATTAGCTAGCTAATAACAACCTAAATTAACCCCCAAAACCCCTAAACCAGCCACTTTTTTTTTTAAAAGAAAAACCTCAGCTCCACCCAGCTGCTGACGCGTGGAAGCCTTTTGGTCCCGGTTCATGTCACCAACCGGGACCAAAGGCCCCCTTGCCTAGGCTGCCCGCAGTGGCCACATGGAGGCCCGTCTGTTCCTGTCCATGTGAGAACCGGGACTAAAGGGGGAGGGCATTAGTACCGATCTTTTTGTCCCAGTTCTTAAACCGGGACAAAAGGCCCTTACGAACCGGGACAAATGCCCTGTTTTCTACTAGTGATAAAGTTCCCATTGTTTTATGTCAACAACTAATTAGTTTTATGGCGATGTTTTCTTTATACTAGTATTATGTTTTGTGGGATGCATATCTTTTGCTATCTGTCTAGGCTATCCCGCATACGCCAGCACTATGGCCTTGTCTAATGTTCCAATTCACTATATGGTTGTTTTTCGGAATCATCCATGCCAAGAGGAGTTAGCAGAAGTGAAAATATTGTGCTGAGCCATGGAGCAGCCGCACCTATGCTCAGCACCACACTGTGGAACCATTGCTCTAAAAAGTCAGGCATGTGCACGAGTGCATCAGCAAAACTGTTAGGTGCCCTGTACAGCTGTGCTGTGCTGTTGTGATTTCGCTAAGTACTGTAGACTGTAGTGGGGTGGCGTTATGTTGAGTAGCAAAAGCGCTTAGGTAGTCGGGTGGTATATGAAGTGCTACTTTTTCAGTAAAAAAAACCTTTTTCGGCATATGAAGTGCTGCTTCCAAAATTTGACTTACTATTTATGATGAATTTAATATGGTGGAGGATTATGCATTCTTGGTGTTTGTTCTCTTGCAAAATGAGGTAGCTTTGTCTGTCATCAAATCATTCATCTTTTCTCAGGGGTATCATCAATTCACACAATTGGCATATCAATCGCTGCTCGTTCTAAAAAAAGCAATCTATTCACTTCGTAGATTATTATTGGTTGAGGTGTCAAGTCAAAAATATCCAGCATTAACCCGAAGTTTAATTCCATGCGATAAATCATATAAATAGTCGTTATTTAGTTTTGCACCTCTGAGACTTTTGTTTTGGACGTATGAATACATTTGAAACTCTGAACGAACGCTTCTTCTGCAGCTTCTATCTTCTCTGCTACTGCTGCCTGCTCCAAGATTGCCCCACTGCCCCCTTTCTGACAGCCTGCCGCGCCGCCGACCTTATCCATGGCGACAAATAACGTGCTGGATTGCAATTCATGGGCTCCAGATCCGATTGGGTGAAGATATTGCATCTTGGGAATTTCCCTTTCTGCTATGTGGACACTAGAGAAAATAATGGTCTAAGTATCTCTCTCTTGGAGATCATTGTTTCGGTCTTACATAGTTATCTGGTCAACTTTTGATAAGGTCTGGGGCGCTTATATTATCATGTTATTTACATAGAATTTATTAAGGGTATGTTTTACAAAAAATCATTGGATCAAAGTTACAATAATGTTTGCTTGGATCTGCGATGTGTAAGTTAACACAAATTTCCACATAAGTTCTTCGAATCAAAGTTGCGACGATTTTCGTACGTCAGTTAACAAGCATGAGATGCATAAATTACCGAGCTATTTAAACATAAATTACCGATGATATGTTTTAATGAAAAAAATCTGGTGTGATAAATCATGTACATATGACTAACAAAATGAAACATTCGTTGTTTACATATACCTATGTGTTAACAAAAAATTAATCTCTGGAGTCAAAGTTATCATGGTTTTTGTGTGTAATTTATCAGGTCAGTGGCACGCAAGTTACCATGCAATTTACAACGAAGTTATCGGGTATGTTTCAACAAACTTTTTTCTTGGGTCCAAGTTATCAGATTCATGACGCATAAATTACCTGTTGGAAATATGCCCTAGAGGCAATAATAAATTAGTTATTATTATATTTACTTGCTCATGATAATCGATTATTATCCATGCATTAATTGTATTGATAGGAAACTCATATACATGTGTGGATACATAGACAACACCATGTCCCTAGTAAGCCTCTAGTTGACTAGCTCGTTGATCAATAGATGGTTACGGTTTCCTGACCATGGACATTGGATGTCGTTGATAATGGGATCACATCATTAGGAGAATGATGTGATGGACAAGACCAATCCTAAGCCTAGCACAAAGATCGTGTAGTTCGTATGCTAAAGCTTTTCTAATGTCAAGTATCATTTCCTTAGACCATGAGATTGTGCAACTCCCGGATACCGTAGGAATGCTTTGGGTGTACCAAACGTCACAACGTAACTGGGTGGCTATAAAGGTGCACTACGGGTATCTCCGAAAGTGTCTGTTGGGTTGGCACGAATCAAGACTGAGATTTGTCACTCCGTGTGACGGAGAGGTATCTCTGGGCCCACTCGGTAGGACATCATCATAATGTGCACAATGTGACCAAGAAGTTGATCACGGGATGATGTGTTATGGAACGAGTAAATAGACTTGCCGGTAACGAGATTGAACAAGGTATCGGGATACCGACGATCGAATCTCGGGCAGGTACTATACCGGTAGACAAAGGGAATTGAATACGAGATTGATTGAATCCTCGACATCGTGGTTCATCCGATGAGATCGTCATGGAACATGTGGGAGCCAACATGGGTATCCAGATCCCGTTGTTGGTTATTGGCCGGAGAGTTGTCTCGGTCATGTCTGCATGGTTCCCGAACCCGTAGGGTCTACACACTTAAGGTTCGGTGACACTAGGGTTGTAGATATATTAGTATGCGGTAACCCGAAAGTTGTTCGGAGTCCCGGATGAGATCCCGGATGTTACGAGGAGTTCCGGAATGGTCCAGAGGTAAAGATTTATATATAGGAAGTCCACTTTCGGCCACCGGGAAAGTTTCGAGGGTCATCGGTATTGTACAGGGACCACCTGAAGGGTCCCGGGGGTCCATCGGGCGAGGCCACCTATCCCGGAGGGCCCCATGGTCTGAAGGGGCGTGGGAACCAGCCCCCGGTGGGCTGGTGCGCCCCCCTTGGGCCTCCCATGCACCTAGGGTAGGAAACCCTAAGGGGTGGGGGCGCCTCCACTTGGCTTGGAGGCCAAGCCACCCCTAGGGCAGCCGCCCCCTCCCTAGATGGGATCTACAAGGGGCCGGTGCCCCCCCTAGGCCCCTATATATAGTGGAGGGGAGGGAGGGCAGCCGCACCTGAGTCCCTGGCGCCTCCCTCCCTCCGGTGACACCTCTTCCTCCCCGCTTGCGCTTGGTGAAGCCCTGCCGGGATCCCGCTACTTCCACCACCACGCCGTCGTGCTGCTGGATCTCCATCAACCTCTCCTCCCCTTGCTGGATCAAGAAGGAGGAGATGTCTCTCCCAACCGTATGTGTGTTGAACACGGAGGTGACGTCCGTTCGGCGCTAGGATCATCGGTGATTTCGATCACGACGAGTACGACTCCATCAACCCCGTTCACTTGAACGCTTCCGCTTAGCGGTCTACAAGGGTATGTAGATGCACTCCCCTTCCCCTCGTTTCTAGATTACTCCATAGATTGGTCTTGGTGATGCATAGAAAATTTTGAATTTCTGCTAGGTTACCCAACAGTGGCATCATGAGCTAGGTCTATGCGTAGTTTCTATGCACGAGTAGAACACAAGTTGTTGTGGGCGTTGATTTTGTTCAAATATGCTTACCGTTACTAGTCCAATCTTGTTTCGACGGTATTGTGGGATGAAGCGGCCCGGACCGACCTTACACGTACACTTACGTTAGAGAGGTTCCACCGACTGACATGCACTTGTTGCATAAGGTGGCTAGCGGGTGCCAGTCTCTCCCACTTTAGTCGGATGGGATTCGATAAAAAGGGTCCTTATGAAGGGTAAATAGCAATTGACATATCACGTTGTGGTTTTTTGCGTAGGTAAGAAACGTTCTTGCTAGAAACCCATAGCAGCCACGTAAAACATGCAAACAACAATTAGAGGACGTCTAACTTGTTTTTGCAGGGTATGCTATGTGATGTGATATGGCCAAAAGAATGTGATGAATGATATGCGATGTATGAGATTGATCATGTTCTTGTAATAGGAATCACGACTTGCATGTCGATGAGTATGACAACCGGCAGGAGCCATAGGAGTTGTCTTAATTTATTGTATGACCTGCGTGTCAATGAACAACGCCATGTAATTACTTTACTTTATTGCTAAACTGTTAGTCATAGTAGTAGAAGTAATAGTTGGCGAGATAACTTCATGGAGACACGATGATGGAGATCATGATGATGGAGATCATGGTGTCATGTCGGTGACGATGATGATCATGGAGCCCCGAAGATGGAGATCAAAAGGAGCAAAATGATATTGGCCATATCATGTCACTTTTTGATTGCATGTGATGTTTATCACGTTTATGCATCTTATTTGCTTAGAACGACGGTAGTAAATAAGATGATCCCTCATTAAAATTTCAAGAAAGTGTTCCCCCTAACTGTGCACCATTGCGAAAGTTCATTGTTTCGAAGCACCATGTGATGATCGGGTGTGATAGATTCTAACGTTCACATACAACGGGTGTAAGCCAGATTTACACACACGAAACACTTAGGCTGATTGACGAGCCTAGCATGTACAGACATGGTCTCGGAACACAAGAGACCGAAAGGTCGAGCATGAGTAGTATGGTAGATACGATCAACATGAAGATGTTCACCGATGATGACTAGTCCGTCTCACGTGATGATCAAACACGGCCTAGTTGACTCGGATCATGTAATCACTTAGATGACTAGAGGGATGTCTATCTGAGTGGGAGTTCATAAGATGAACTTAATTATCCTAAACATAGTCAAAAGGTTTTTGCAAATTACGTCGTAGCTCGTGCTTTAGTTCTATTGTTTTAGATATGTTCCTAGAGAAAATTTAGTTGAAAGTTGATAGTAGAAATTATGCGGACTGGGTCCGTAAACTGAGGATTGTCCTCATTGCTGCGTAGAAGGCTTATGTCCTTAATGCACTGCTCAGTGTGCTGAACCTCGAGCGTCGTTTGTGGATGTTGCGAACATCTGACATACACGTTTTGATGACTACGTGATAGTTCAATGCGTAATGTTAAACGGTTTAGTATTGAGGCACCAAAGACATTTTAAAAACGTCGCGGAACATATGAGATGTTCCAAGAGCTGAAATTGGATTTCAGGCTAGTGCCCACGTCAAGAGGTATGAGACCTCTGACAAGTTTCTTAAGCCTGCAAACTAAGGGAGAAAAGCTAAATCGTTGAGCATGTGCTCAGATTGTCTGATTACAACAATCACTTGAATTGAGTGGGAGTTAATCTTCCAGATGAGATAGTGATGGTTCTCCATAGTCACTGCCACCAAGCTATTAGAGGTTCGTGATGAACTATAACATATCAGGGATAGACATGATGATCCTTGATCAATTTGCGACGTTTGACACCGCGAAAGTAGAAATCGAGTAAGAGCATCAATTGTTGATGGTTAGTAAAACCACTAGTTTCAAGAAGGGCAAGGGCAAGAAGGGATACTTCATGAAACGGCAAATCATTTGCTGCTCTAGTGAAGAAACCCAAGGTTGAACCCAAACCTGAGACTAAGTGCTTCTAATATCAGGGGAACGGTCACTGAAGCGGAAATACCCTAGATACTTGGTAGATGAGAAAGGCTGGCAAGATCGATAGAAGTATATTGGATATACATTATATTAATGTGTACTTTACTAGTACTCCTAGTAGCACCAGGGTATTATATACCGGTTCGGTTGCTAAGTGTTAGTAACTCGAAATAAAAAGCTATGGGATAAACGGAGACTAGCTAAAGGTGAGATGACGATATATGTTGGAAGTGTTTCCAAGGTTGATGTGATCAAGCATCACATGCTCCCTCTACCATCCAGATTGGTGTTAAACCTAAATAATTGTTATTTGGTGTTTGCGTTGAGCATAGACATGATTGGATTATGTTTATCGCAATACGGTTATTCATTCAAGGAGAATAATGGTTACTCTATTTATTTGAATAATACCTTCAATGGTCTTGCACCTAAATTGAATGGTTTATTGAATCTCGATCGTAGTGATACACATGTTAATGCCAAAAGATATAAGATAGTAATGATATAGTGCCACCTACTTGTGGCACTGCCATTTGAGTCATATTGGTATAAAACGCATGAAGAAGCTCCATGTTGATGGATCTTTGGACTCACTCATTTTTGAAAAGATTGAGACATGTGAACCATGTATATTGGTATATACGCATGAAGAAACTCCATGCAGATGGACCGTTTGGACTCACTTGATTTTGAATCACTTGAGACATGCAAATCATACCACATGGGCAAGATGACTGAAAGCCTCGTTTTCAGTAAAATGGAACAAGAAAGCAACTTGTTAGAAGTAATACATTTTGATATGTGCAGTCCAATGAGTGCTGAGGCACGCAGTGGATATCATTATGTTCTTACTTCACAGATGATTTGAGTAGATGTTGAGTATATTTACTTGATGAAACACAAGTCTGAATTATTGAAAGGTTCAAGTAATTCCAGAGTGAAGTTGAAGATCTTCGTGACAAGAGGATAAAATGTCTATGATATGATCACAGAGATGAATATCTGAGTTGCGAGTTTGGTACACAATTGAGACATTGTGGAAATTGTTTCACAACTAACACCGCCTGGAACACCATAGTGTGATGGTGTGTCCGAACATCACAGATGCACCCTATTGGATATGGGGCATACCATGATGTCTCTTATCGAATTACCACTATCGTTCATCGGTTAGGCATTAGAGACAACCGCATTCACTTTTAAATAGGGCACCACGCAATTCCGTTGAGGCGACACCATATGAACTATGGTTTGGAGAAACCTAAGCTGTCGTTTCTTAAAAGTTTGAGGCTACGGCGCTTATGCGGGAAAAAAATTCAGGCTGATAAGCTCGAACCCAAAGCGGATAAATGCATCTTCATAGAATACCCAAAACAGTTGGGTATACCTCCTATTTCAGACCCGGGAGCAAGACTGATTGTTTCTAGAAACGTGTCCTTTCTCGAGAAAAAGTTTCTCTCGAAAGAATTGAGTGGGAGGATGGTGGAGACTTGATGAGGTTATTGAACCGTCACTTCAACTAGTGTGTAGCAAGGCACAGGGAGTTGTTCCTGTGGCACCTACACCAATTGAAGTGGAAGCTTATGATAGTGATCATGAAACTTCGGATTAATTCACTACCAAACCTCGTAGGTCGACAAGGATGCGTACTGCTTCAGAGTGGTACGTAATCCTGTCTTAGGAGGTCATGTTGCTAGACAACAATGAACCTACAAGCTATGGAGAAGTGATGGTGGGCCCGGATTCCGGCAAATGGCTCGAGGCCATAAAATCCGAGAGAGGATCCATATATGAAAACAAAGTGTAGACTTTGGAAGAACTACTTAGTGGTCGTAAGGCTGTTGGGTACAGATGGATTCTAAGAGGGAAGACAGACAATGATGGTATGTGTCACCATTAAGAAAGCTCAGCTTGTTGCTAAGATGTTTCCGACAAGTTCAAGGAGTTGACTATGATAAGACTTTCTCACTCGTAGTGATGCTAAGAGTCTATTGGAATCTTATTAGCAGTTACTGCATTATTTATGAAATCTCGCAGATAGGATGTCAAACATTGTTTCCTCGAAAATTTTCTTGAGGAAAGGTTGCATGTGATACAACCAGAAGGTTTTTGTCAATCCTAAAAGATGCTAACAAGTATACAAAGCTCCAGCAATCCTTCTAAGGACTGGAGTAAGCATCTTGGAGTTGGAATATACACTTTGATGAGATGATCAAAGATTTTAGGTTTATACAAAGTTTATGAGAAACTTGTATTTCCAAAGAAGTGAGTGGGAGCACTATAGAATTTCTGATGAGTATATGTTGTTGACATATTGTTGATCAGAAATGATGTAGAGTTTCCGGAAAGCATATAGGGTTGTTTGAAAAGTGTTTTTCAAGGGAAAACCTGGATTAAGCTACTTGAACATTAAGCATCAAGATCTATAAGGATAGATCAAAATCGCTTGATAGTACTTTCAAATGAGTACGCACCATGACATGATTTTGAAGGAGTTCAAAATAGATCGGCAGAGAAGGAGTTGTTGGCTGTGTTATAAGGTGTCAGTGTTGCGTAAGACTCAAGACCTGACCACGGCAGAATAGAGAAAAAGGATGAAGGTCGTCCCCTATGCTTAGACGTAGGCTCCATAGTATGCTATGCTGTGTACCGCACCTGATGTGTGCCTTGCCATATTTCTAGCAAGAGGGTACAAAGGTGATCAAGGAGTGGATCAGCAGATAGTGGTCAAAAAATTATCCTTAGAGGAATAAGGATATGTTTCTCGGTTATGGAGGTGATAAAGAGTTCGACGTAAAGAGTTGCGTCGATGCAAGCTTAACACCTATCCGGATAGCTCTGAGTAGAGATACCGGATATGTATAATGGAGCAACAATTTGGAATAGCTCCAAGTGGAACGTGGTAGGAGCATCTACGATATGACATAAAGTTTTGCGAAATACATAGGGATCTGAATATTGCAGACACGTTGACTACAACCTCTCTGACAAGCATAATATGATCAAACCCAGAACTCATTGAGTGTTAATCACATAGTGATGTGAACTAGATTATTGATTCTAGTAAACTCTTTGGATGTTGGTCACATGGAGATGTGACCTGTGAGTGTTAATCACATGGCGATGTGAACTAGATTATTGACTCTAGTGCAAGTGGGAGACCGTTGGAAATATGCCCTAGAGGCAATAATAAATTAGTTATTATTATATTTCCTTGTTCATGATAATCGTTTATTATCCATGCTATAACTGTATTGATAGGAAACTTAGATACATGTGTGGATACATAGACAACACCATGTCCCTAGTAAGCCTCTAGTTGACTAGCTCGTTGATCAATAGATGGTTACGGTTTCCTGACCATGGACATTGGATGTCGTTGATAACAGGATCACATCATTAGGAGAATGATGTGATGGACAAGACCCAATCCTAAGCCTAGCAGAAAGATCGTGTAGTTCGTATGCTAAAGCTTTTCTAATGTCAAGTATCATTTCCTTAGACCATGAGATTGTGCAACTCCCGAATACCGTAGGAATGCTTTGGGTGTACCAAACGTCACAACATAACTGGGTGGCTATAAAGGTGCACTACGAGTATCTCCGAAAGTGTCTGTTGGGTTGGCACGAATCAAGACTGGGATTTGTCACTCCGTGTGACGAAGAGGTATCTCTGGGCCCACTCGGTAGGACATCATAATAATGTGCACAATGTGACCAAGGAGTTGATCACGGGATGATGTGTTATGGAACGAGTAAATAGACTTGCCGATAACGAGATTGAACAAGGTATCGGGATACCGACGATCGGATCTCGGGCAAGTACTATAGCGGTAGACAAAGGGAATTGAGTACGAGATTGATTGAATCCTCGACATCGTGGTTCATCCGATGAGATCATCATGGAACATGTGGGAGCCAACATGGGTATCCAGATCCCGCTGTTGGTTATTGGCCGGAGAGTTGCCTCGGTCATGTCTACATGGTTCCCGAACCCGTAGGGTCTACACACTTAAGGTTCGGTGACACTAGGGTTGTAGAGATATTAGTATGCGGTAACCCGAAAGTTGTTCGGAGTCACAGATGAGATCCCGGATGTCACGAGGAGTTCCAGAATGGTCCGGAGGTAAAGATTTATATATAGGAAGTCCACTAGCGGCCACCGGGAAAGTTTCAGGGGTCATCGGTATTGTACCGGGACCACCGGAAGGGTCCCGGGGGTCCACCGGGTGGGGCCACCTATCCCGGAGGGCCCCATGGGCTGAAGGGGCGTGGGTACCAGCCCCTGGTGGGCTGGTGCGCCCCCCTTGGGCCTCCCATGCGCCTACGGTAGGAAACCCTAAGGGGTGGGGGCGCCTCCACTTGGCTTGGAGGCCAAGTCACCCCTAGGGCAGCCGCCCCCTCCCTAGATGGGATCTACAAGGGGCCGGCCCCCCCTAGGCCCCTATATATAGTGGAGGGGAGGGAGGGCAGCCGCACCTGAGTCCCTGGCGCCTCCCTCCCTCCCGTGACACCTCTTCCTCCCCGCTTGCGCTTAGTGAAGCCTTGGCGGGATCCCGCTACTTCCACCACCATGCTGTCGTGCTGCTAGATCTCCATCAACCTCTCCTTCCCTTGCTGGATCAAGAAGGAGGAGATGTCTCTCTCAACCGTATGTGTGTTGAACGCGGAGGTGACGTCCGTTCAGCGCTAGGATCATCGGTGATTTGGATCACGACGAGTACGACTCCATCAACCCCGTTCACTTGAACGCTTCCGCTTAACGATCTACAAGGGTATGTAGATGCACTCCCCTTCCCCTCGTTTCTAGATTACTCCATAGATTGATCTTGGTGATGCGTAGAAAATTTTGAATTTCTGCTACGTTACCCAACATTACCATGCTATTTACACAGAAATTATGGGGATGCTTAAATAACTTTTTTGAACCATGTAAATGGTATGAAACTGAAGGAAATATGCCCTAGAGGCAATAATAAAGTTATTATTTATTTTGTTAATTCATGATAAATGTTTATTATTCATGCTAGAATTGTATTAACCGAAAACTTAGTACATGTGTGAATACATAGAGAAAATATATAGTCCCTAATATGCCTCTACTTGACTAGCTCGTTAATCAAAGATGGTTATGTTTCCTAACCATAGACATGTGTTGTCATTTGATAAACGGGATCACATCATTAGAAGAATGATGTGATGGACATGACCCATCCGTTAGCTTAGCATTATAATCGTGTTAGTTTCATTGCTACTCCTTTCTTCATGACTTATACAAGTTCCTCAGACTATGAGATTATGCAACTCCCGAATACCGGAGGAACACTTTGTGTGCTACCAAACGTCACAACATAAATGGGTGATTATAAAGGTGCTCTACAGGTGTCTCTGAAGGTGTTTGTTGGGTTGGCATAGATCGAGATTAGGATTTATCACTCCGTGTTTAGGAGAGGTATTTCTGGCCCTCTCAGTAATACTAAGCCTTGCAAGCATTGTGACTAATGAGTTAGTTGCAGGATGAAGTACTACGGAACGAGTAAAGAGACTTGCCCGTAATGGGATTGAACTAGGTATTGAGATACTGACGACCGAATCTCGGGCAAGTAACATACCGATGACAAAGGGAACAACGTATGTTGTTATGCGATTTGACCAATAAAGATCTTCGTAGAATATGTAGGAACCAATATGAGCATCCAGGTTCCGCTATTGGTTATTGACCAGAGTCGTGTCTCGGTCATGTCTACATAGTTCTCGAACCCATAGGGTCCGCACGCTTAACGTTCGATGACGATTGGTATTATGAGTTTATGTGATATGATGTACCGAAGATTGTTCGGAGTCCCGGATTTGATCACATTCATGACGAGGAGTCTTGAAATGATCGAGACATAAAGATTGATATATATGACGACTGTATTCGGACACCGGAAGTGTTTCAGATAAAACCGGAGTGTCGGAGGGTTACCGAAACCCCCCGGAGGAACTAGTGGGCTTGATGGGCCGTAGTGGAGAGAGAGGAGGGCCGTACGAGGGCTGGCCACCCCCCCTTGAGTTCGAATAGGACAAGGGAAGGGGGGTGGCGCCTCCCCTTTCCTTCTCCCTCTTTCCCTCTCCTTCCTTCCCCCTCTCTTCCCTTGTTGGAAACCTACTAGGAATAGGATTCCTAGTAGGAATCCTACTTGGGGTGCGCCCTACAGGGGCCGGCCGACGTCTCCCCTTGCTCCTTCATATACGGGGGCAAGGGGACACCCTAGAACACACAAGTTGACAATTGTTTTAGCCGTGTGCGGTGCCCCCCTCCACAGTTACACACCTCGGTCATATCGTCGTAGTGCTTAGGCGAAGCCCTGCGTCGGTAACTTCATCATCACTGTCACCACGCCATCGTGCTGAGGAAACTCTCCCTCGACCTCAACTGGATCTAGAGTTTGTGAGACGTCACCGAGCTAAACATGTGCAGATCGCGGAGGTGCCGTACCTTCGGTGCTAGGATCGGTCGGATCGTGAAGACGTATGACTACATCAACCGCGTTGTTGTAACGCTTCCGCTTTCGGTCTACGAGGGTACGTAGACAACACTCTCCCCTCTCGTTGCTATGCATCACCTAGAAATAGATCTTGCGTGATCGTAGGAAAATTTTAAAATTACTACGTTCCCCAACAGAAACATGCGGAAAAACTTGGATGCACAACTTAAAGTAATTGAGAACAATGAGACTGTTGGTTCCATTCCTTTGAGAAACTCGTATTGAGATTTGAGAATAAGTAGTGTGTACCTTGTGACCAACCAACAAATTGATCTAGCCTAGTTGGTTGTTTTTGTTTGATTGGCTTTGATTCCCGGCTACTACAACCATTTTTAGCTATTTATTGCACCATATAAAAAATTCCAACAAAATCTGATTCCACTAAAGCATAATAATTTTGGGGCACATGATAGAAAATTCATTAATCGCGATATCATAAAAATACGTTGTAAAATCGGAGCCCATTAAAGCGCTAATAATCCCACGGCACACAATCAGAAAGTCATTAAATGGTGTCAGCTATTCTCTAAATTTGGATCTCATTAAAGCCGCAATTATTCTGCTGCGTGTCTATTTCCAAAAATTCATATCTCATTAAAGCGACAATCATTCCACAGCGTGTGATTGGCTATTTATCGCACCATAGAAATTTCCTAGAAAATCAGATCCCATTAAATCGTAAAAAAAATTGGGGTGCATGACAGGAAAGTCATGAATCACGACATTAGAAAAATACGTTGTAAAATCGGAGCTCATTAAAGATCAAAAAGTCATTTAACACTTCTGCTTCGGTACACCTCCCTAAACGCAAGGACAACTCAGATTAGTCCATACCTCTTCATAAGTAAGGGCATGATAGGCATTTTTTATAAACTCTTTTTATTAAATCACGTATACGCTGTACATTAACGGACGTGCACACCCTGCCGTGCTGGGCTGGCCCATTCAGCACATTCATCCTTTCTTTTTTTTGAAACCGCAAAAAAGGTGCTTGCTGTAGGATTCGAACCTAGGTCCGTCAACAATTAGCACAGCCGCAATAACCAGCTAGGCAACCGGACCTCTAGTGTCGACTAAGTTTTTTTATATTTGAAATACACCACTGGAAAAGCGCAACATTTTTTGGTTGTTTTTTTCATTTGTTTTTTGTTTCTTAAATGCGTGAAGTTCTTATAATTCGTGATTTTTAATAAAAAATGACGAAAAAATTTCAAAATCTTGAATTTTTCTTTCAAATCAGTGAACTTTCTTTCCCCAAAATTGATCAGTTTTCAAATATGTTGAAAAATAACGTGCTCTTGGATGAACCGTTCTGACCTTACCGAATAATCTCCGTCGAACATGGTGTTTTTTGGACATCCTTGAAATGACCCCAACTAATAAATACAAAGGGATAAAATTGAAAACAGTAAGTGTTTTTAAAACATTTAATAATTATTTTATATTTTTATTAAATCACTAGTTTAAAAAGTTAGTTACAACTTGTATTTTGGTATTCAAAAAAGAGAAAAATGAATTAACAAAATAAGAAATCAAATGAAAAAATAGAAAAGAAAATAAAACGCTTAGGCCTTGGCCCAACTAGGCGACGACATTGCTCTCGTCGGGCACGTGTTGGGACGGTCCAAGAGCTCACGGATTTGAAAAGTTCATCAATTTTTTTAAAAAATATTCATGGATTTGAATATTTTCACAAAAAATCAAAACAAAGTTCACTATGAAATTTGCAAAACTAAATTCTCAATCTTAGGAACCTTGGGTTCCCAGCCATTTTTCCTGTTTTGGGACCTTCTCGGAGGTCGTGAACCATGTTTTTCTTTTTCTTTTTATCTTCTCTTGTGTTTATTTGTTTGTCTTCGTAGACTTTTCGTTTATTATGTTTATTTTTTCTATTTCTCATATTTTTTTTCAGAATTCAAATTTTGTTCATATTTTTTTGTTTTTTCTAGAATTCCATTTTTTTACTTTTTTCAAAAAATGTTCGTGTTCGAATTTTTTTATTTAAAAAAACTGTTCGTATTTTGACATTCTGAGCATGTTTGAAAGGCATGAACATTTGTTTTGAAATTTATGTACAATTTTAAAAATACAAATATTAGTATTTTATGAACAAAACAAGAAAACTAGAAAGCCTAAAGAAAACCGTGCAAAAAATGAGAGACATAAACTAAAGAGTGGAGGTGCTGTGTTTTCTTCTCGGGCACAAGAAGTGAAAAACAAGCCAAGAAAGCAAATTTGATGTGCTGTCCTGGATGGTTTGTGCGGTTACAGGGAGCGCGTGGGGTCTGTGGTTCGAATCCAGCTAGCTGAGGGTGTCCATTTTTTGACAATTAAAACTAAAAAAACGTAAATGAGCTGAGCCTAGCAGGGAGGGCTGTTCGCCGGGTATTATACGAACCTACAGCGTATATACATTCTATGTAGGAAAGTTAATACAATTTGTGAAAAGTCCATACTACCCTTTATACGTTTTATGAGGGGGTGTACCGAAGCACTTCCCGTCATTAAAAGGTGTCAGCTATTCCCTAAAATTGCATCTCATTACAAACGGCAATTATTCCGCGGTCTGACCGTTTCCAAAAAAGCAAATCTCATTAAAGCAGCAATTATTCCGCAGCGTGCAATGAGCTATTTAGGTTGGTTGTAATGGGAGTATCCTATACTAGTATCATGCATATGATACTAGTGTATGATAGTATTTTCGTAATGCATATTATCATAAGTTAGTATCTTAGGTTGCCTTATTATTTGACATGCATGACACAAAATAGTACAACATTTAATATTTTGGTAATGCATAATATTATAAGTTAGTATCTTAGATTCTCATTTAATTATGTGTCACGTCATTTAAAAAGTCTAGTTGGCATGCATTATACCGTTTATTATACTCCCATTACGACCAGCCTTATTGCACCATAGAAACATTTCCTACAAAATCGGATCCCATTAAAGCATAAATAATTTTGGGGCGCATGATAGGAAAGTCATTAATCACGACATCAGAAAAATACGTTGTAGGAGTAAAATCGGAGCCCATTAAAGCGCCAACAGTTTGACCACACGCGATCGGAAAGCCATTAAAAGGTGTCAGATATTCCCTAAAATTGGATCTCATTAAAGAGGCAATTTTTCCGCGGCGTGACTGTTTCCAAAAATTCGGATCTCAATAAGTCGACAATTATTCCGCAGCATGCAATCGTGATCGGGTATATATATGCGAGCCAGGCCATTCCAGCTAGCTACTATAAGCTGGTTCCTTCACATAGTTTTAATCTGGAGGAGACTGAGGTTAGTCCTGCTCCAAGAAGCTGGCAATGGCGTCCATGTTGACGGTGCATATGAATCAAGGACAAGGGGAAACAAGCTATGCTCGCAACTCCTTTGTTCAGGTATATATATATTTATTCCTCCAGATTAACTCACTTTGTTGTTGACACCTGGCTTCCATCGACAATTCCGTCAAGAATTTCTTCACACATGGTTTGGAACATTTCAAAGAAGAATGAGAATATTATAAGGACCACAATTTCTGAAACTGTACCTCGATGTCGATTACAGAATGGTGAACAGAAGAGGATGAAGCCCCTGATAGAAGCGGCTATCCTCGATTTATGCCCCAGCACTAGCACCTTGTTGCCCACAAATATGGTGATTGCCGACCTGGGTTGCTCCTCTGGCCCAAACGCGATAGCGCTAGTGTCGATTGCCATAGAGGCCATCCACAATCACTACCACCAGTTCTTACAGCCACCTCCCGAAGTGTCTGTCCTCCTCAACGACCTGCCTGACAACGACTTCAACATGGTACTGAAGAGCTTGGTCACGCTACGTCGAAGCAACAAGTCTATTGTCATGACTGGGGTTTTACCCGGGTCGTTTTACGAGAGGCTATTCACTAGTGGTTCCTTGCATCTTGTCTGCTCGTCGAACAGCCTGCATTGGCTCTCACAGGTGTGAGTTTAAAACTGCTCGATTTGTTGCTTTACTTGTTATTTCCGTAAGCAGAACCTTATTTACCTTACAGGCTCCTGAAGGTCTGACAAGGAACCAGATCCCGGCGTATGACATTGACGAGCATACCAGGCTTGAAAGGCGCCCAATGGTCCTTCAGGCTTATGCACAACAGTTTAGGAAAGATTTTACACGTTTCCTCGAGCTGAGGGCGAAAGAAATGATCCCAGGAGGCCGGATAGTTGTTTCTCTTGTAGGGAGGGATTCTGATGTAATCACCCCCGAATTCCCTCCCCTCTGGGAATTCATAGCACATATTCTAAGCGTCATGGTCTCAGAGGTATGGTTTTTTCTAGCATAGTATTTTTATAATTTGCTAACAAACACCGAGTATTTGACCACCAAATCTTTTGGTCTGCTTTTGACAGGGTGTAATCGACAAAGCAAACTTTGACGCTTTCTATTTGCCTGTGTATGAACCTTCCAACAAAGAGATGAGGGAGATCATCCAAGATGAAGGCTCATTTTCAATCACTGAGATGCAGGTGAACAATCCTTTTGTTGGTCTGGACAGCGCACTTGTGGTCCCAAGCAGGTTTGCTAGTGTAACCAGAGCCATATTTGAGCCGATAATAGTCCATCATTTTGGAGAAGTCATGGATGAATTCGTGAGGACCTTGGAGCGACGCTGGATCTTGGAAGGCAGCTTGCAAGTCGATCTTGCCAAAAGCCCATGACCAATGCTAGCGGTATCCCTCAAGAAGGCATGACCAGGCACACAGGTTACTCTAGTTCTTTGTGGTGGTGCCATGAAGACAGAGAGTTCGATGTACTCATATATTTGATTCTTCAGATCTGGTGAGTTTATGTTATTGTGTCATGTTGCTTTTGTTGGTTTGATCTGTGTGGAGTTGGAATCTTTTCATGATATATTTGTGAACCGTTTGTGATTCAACGATCTGCACTTCTGGGGGATCATCCCCAGCCCAAGCATACTCATCGCTCGTGGCTTCCCATCTTTTTGGATGGCTGACTCAAGGGACGATCAGACACCTTTATTGGTAATTGAGTCTGTGCGTGTGAACGGCTCACAACCCCTCTTGTTGCTTGCAATGAGAACTACTGCAGGATGCTGCTAACGTGATACTACAATCAAAGACCCTTCGACGAAACTTTGTGCGATGCATTAATCGCAAAGGACGTCATAATAAAATTGTCCCCAATAACACGAACCATTTGCTATGGTGGAGTCATCATACACAATTCAGATTAGAGTTGTGTTTGCGATATTTGGCATACAATTGATCCATACAAACTGTTTCGATGGGCCAGAATGACAGAAACAGACAGCCATATCAAGGTGTGTGTGATAAACAGCATACAGTTCGGTCGGATGAACTATTTTTGATGATCTAGAAGTACGCAAACGATCCGGCAAAACAACACGTATGTGATAACCGGCAAACAGGTCGGTAATCAGAATTGTGTGTGATAATTATAGACAACGCATATGATTTTTTGTTGTGAATTGTGCGCTCGACAGGGCACACAATTCAAGAAACCAACTTGTGGGCGATAATGTAAAAGATGTCTGTCGAATACTTATTACTAACCATCTGCGATGAGATTTACAGGGGAAACAGAGATAAAGAATCAATATGATCGAACAACAACATATATATATAGTCTGCTTAGTTTAGTCCTTCTTCTTATTATTGTTGTTTGATGGCCCCGTGACATCGTCTATGCGAGGACACTTCTTGCCGATGACCGTTGGTGGCACACCCTGATTTTTGGCCCTTTCTTTTTATTTTGATTTTCTTTGGATTTCTGCTATGAATTGATTTTCTATGGCTATGTGGTCTTGAAACCTGGAGAGATCACCCTTGATTCCTCTCCCAAGTGGCTTGTCATCCTCAAAACTCTTCATAGACCTTGTCATTTTCATCCTAGACCAATCCAAATATCCTTTTTATTGGGAATATTCCTTTTTCTATTAAAGGTAGGTTGTGAAACCACAAAATTCCCCAAATTCCCAAATATTCCACAAATATGTCAAAACCCTTCCTTGTCATCATTAAAGATAATTCACAAATATTCCTTTTCTTATTATGCGATAAGTGGCTTTTTGATAAGGAAGTGTCATTTATCTTTGCTTGATTGACCCCAAAATTTTTGGACATTGTTTCCTTTCCATATCATTGCCCCCATGCCAAAATTCAACTTGATTTGCCTAGTGAAACTTCCTTAGCAAATTTCCAAAGTTCCTGTCTAAGGGAAGCCTTTGTAAAGGAAGTACTAGCTAGGATAATCCAAATCAGTTGAAATTTTGCAAGATCCTTCATACGATCAAATCATCACTCTCCTCAGTATTTGGGCTCATTTCATCTCTATGTGAGCTCAGCATCAAATCTTGGTTTCTGGTCAGATTTCGAGGTTGTGAAGCAACTATATTTTATATTGCTTCATTTAAGCTGAAAATTTACCAGGACATGCTCCTACCTATATAAAATCTCTCCACCAAATTTGGACTCACTTCATCTAGCCATTTTCCCTGTGCGTTTTTCCTAAGTTCCTGTCCAGAGAGATGCTTTGTGAAGCAAGTACTATTTTGGCAAATCCAAATAGTATGGAACTTTTATAGCATCCTTATATATCCATACCACTGTGCCTTGCCAATTTTCAGCTCAATCCCATTTAGCATTTGAGTGCTATTTCAAAATATCCAAATTGGACCAATGGGTTACGTTCTACAGCAACCCTCATCTAGACTCCTCCATTTCGTCTGATATTTGGCCAGCACAGTGACCATAGCTTGTGATCAAGCTAGGCCAAAGCCCAGAGTTATTCCACTATTCTAGTTCTCACAATTCACATCAAACAAGTTGTTGCTGAAATGTTAGGAGCTCGGTGCTAATCTCTTCTTTGCCCCTGGACCAAATTCTTTCTTCGTTTTCACTAACGGTAGCAAGGTCCATCTACTGGACATGATTTTCCTGGACAGAGCGCACAACATGCGCCAGTTCATGAGGTGACCACGGGGTAGACCAGCCAAATCACGCGCTCTGGCCGACCGCGTGCCCTGTAGCCGCCCTCTTCCTCCTCGTCTCGACGTCATCCATGTCTAGTAGCTCCCCCGTGATTGATTTCATCGCCCTGTGCTTTGCCCCTCTCCTGTTTCATTGTCGTCGCGTGCCTGCAGCTGCGCACATGACCTGCAGCTGCTCTGACCTCCATTGTTGGCTATCCCGAGCTCTCCCGAGCCCTCCTGAAGCCTCCCCGGTGCTATAATAAGCCTCCTCGAGCCCCTCCGCACCTCTCAATCCTCTCCACGGCCCTCCCTCACCACCGGAGCTCCCTCCTCCTCTTCTTGGCCACCATGGCTGTCATCGGTCTTACCTCGATTCTGGCCAGGCAGAGCTCCTCCCCCCTCTTCTCCTCCGCCAGTAGGTCACCCCCACTCCGGCTCACTTTCCCCTCCACTTGTTTCGTCACCGGAGTGCCCGTGGCCACGTGCCCAAGTTCGCCCGAAGCCACCACCCGCCACAACTTGTGACCTGCTCGGTTGAGAGCTAGACGGCAAGGATGGGTGGCCCAGGCGGGCGTGAGTCGGCCCACTGAGTTTGCCAGTAGCCAGAACTCCGTTGGGGACCGCTTGTACCTGCGGGACCCGCCGGACGACGACGTCCCTGTCCTCCTACTTGCGCGCGAAGAAGCCGATGTCCCACTCCACCTCGGCGTCCGTGTCCTGGCAGGATGGATGTGGTGCTCCTTGCCGGTCTTGCCGGTGGCGTTGATCGGCTCGGCTAGGGACTGCCGGAGCCGCCGGGGCAGTCACCGGCGTCGTGCCCTCCCCTGTCCTATGCTTCCGGTTGGGGCAGCGAGGATGAGGGCGATGACCTAGCCAGACGGGCCCCCTCTCTCTCCTCGACCCCACATGTCGACGTCTCAGGCGTTGACCCTGCCCGGGCCCAGGCGCCAGGTTAAGTGGAAACGCAGTCTCAGAATATGTTTTCTTCTGAAGAAAATTTACTTTCCTCTTACTTTGTCTGAGAGTGCGCTTTCCTGTGCAGAAGACGTGTTCCAGCTGAAGGTGTTTTTTGTTTAGCCCGCCAGGGACCCGTTGGTGAATATTCCTTTTACAGAATAGTCCCTGTCCTTCCACATCCCATATCTTCGCGCTCCTAACTCCGATTGAGGTGAATCCAAGTGTCACATTTTTGTCTCGTCGAGCCCGTCATGTTGGTACCATTTTCATAATGTTTTCAGACTGTGAAAATGACCATTTTGCCCTTGCCTGATACAGCCCCCTTTGAGAGAGAACTGTTTTCGGCGAATCTTGCCGCTAATGCTTCGCACTTCTCCCCAGTGATTTCTTCCACCCCAGGCAAGCCACGACGGCCACTTGCATGACGTTCTTGCAATATTCTTGGTTCCTACTTGAATATTTAAATATTGTGTGCATGTTAATATTTTTGTGAATACTTTATATGCTCATGTTACATGCTTATTCTTATACTCTGTCCATGTGCATATTGCTAGCTATTGAGTAATTGTTAGTAGCATTATGCTCATGGTTAGTTCTTGAAGTTAGTTCATGCTAATGTTGATGATATGACTGCATGCATCTTGATCATCTGTTATACTGATATTGTTCATGCTCATCTCTATGTCATGCTCGCATCTAGTGGATTAATTGTTTGCATGTTGTTGATGCTATACTCCATGATTATGCTTTCTCATTCATATTCATGTTGTTCATGTTCAGTTCATCGTGTTACATTGTCATGACTCAACTCATTTCATTCAAGTTTACCCGGATATTAATCGAACTTGAGCATCTGTTGGCTGAGTCATAGTGCCATCAAATCGAACTAACCAGTGCAACTACATTCGCCTTTTATTGGAAGGCTCTAATGTGGTCTATAGTCATGCCTCTTGCTGGTGCCTCCAACTAGGGAAGGTTATGTATGCGCGCTGCCCTGGCCTAGTAGGCGGTGATAACCTTGTGTGCCTGAGTTGTTTGCACACGTTTGTCCCCGTTTCGGACTGTATATATTTTGCCACGACGGTGGCTGTTGGGTGTCACGAGGTGACATCGGGGCCACCCATGACATAGCCCAAAGGAGAGTTTGTCAGAGTGGCTAGGATAGTATCAAGACAATAGATCGGTTTTGTCGGAACACCGTTGGTCCACCCGAATGGGTAAGAGGCCATGGGTCCCGTGGTGTGGGTCCAATGTACTAACCTATGTAGAGTGTCCGCGGATAAGGGCCGTGCCCGCGGATAAGGGCCCAGTTCGTAGTAGGTCAAACTATGGGTCAATAGTAATAATAATAACTTGATTGATAATAGCCTCGGTTCGATGATGAGAGAAGTTGGTTGATCTTTATGTGATCATCAGAGGATCACAGTGGCATCGTGGATACCAAGTTGGTGGATATTTGTGGTGTTATGCGAGAGTCGTGGGTAAAGATCAAGCTCCTTGTGGTCATGTAATGATTACTACGGTATGGTTCATACCAAGCTTGATTGGATCCTAAGATGATCGTGTGATGTCCGTGGTGGTAAGTGATGCATGTGATGGTTACGAGGTAACCTCCGATTAGAGTAAGTTGGTTCATGATAGGTTAAACCTATTGCATGTAGTATCATCCTACGCATATCATGAGTAGCATTGTCATGCTCATTTCATATGATGCTAGATGTGTTATGTTCAACATGTTCATGCCATGCCCATATGATGTTGTTCTAGTGATATCATGTTCTCATTGTTTAACCTATAAATGCCATGTTGTTGTTTGTCTTGATTGCTTCTGGTTGTTGTGAGTTTGCAAGTACATTCAATGTACTGACCTGGCATGTCATGCCAGTTTGCAGGTTGTGCCGTGTTTGCTTGATTGCCGTGGATCCCTTGTTTGCGAGTTAGGATAAGCGTTCCAGCTAGAGTCCCTGTGGAGTGGAGTCCGTCACCGTCGTCGTTGCTCCTCTGCTTCGTGTTGTTTTGCTACTTGCATAGAGCAACTGTGGCAACATATATACGGCCAGTACATGTACGAGCAAATAGGGGATGAACGAGTCATACCCTCCAGTTGGCCAGGCCAACGCGGTGGCAGCAGCTGCAGCCTCGGCATCGGCCGAGGCCTTCTTCTTGGCGGCTTCGTCGCCAGCCGTGGAGTTGACGCAGGGGAAGTTGTGGAAGCAGAGGCAAATGGAGACGGGGATGGATCGGGAGCAGTCGCGTCGAGACGCTCCCCAAAAACCTTATTGCCGTTCTCCCAGGCAGGATCTCGAACGACAGGGTTCCAGAGGCACCTACTCTCCCGACCAACCGTGCACGCGGTCGTCGGGATGGGATCGCTGGAACAGTAGATGACGACTAGAGATGTGCGAGAGGGAGTGAGTGAACTGAGTTAGGGTTCACTCCACTGGCCAGCGCCTTCTTATATAGGAAGTCAGGTAGATGGGCCTGGGCCAGGCCCATAACCGAGTGCACGAACAGCCCATGGTCCAATGTGTTGGACAATCGCGCTTCTGTAAGCCACTCGTTAATTAACTAACAATTAATTAACCATTCCTGACAGGCAAAAATAAGCTTTGGCTCAGTTCATTCCCGCAACCCGCAACACGTGGCGCGCGCGCGTCATGGCGAGGCAAGGCGGGCGGCGGAGGAGCGCGCGTGGACAGCTCCTAATCCCAAGCTCCCAATAGCAAGTGGTAGAGCAGCCTTTATAAAGAGGTCTCACTCTTCTTACTGTAGTAGTATGGTACTAAACTTCCCACACTTCCCACCGTTTGTTGTACACATGCATGGGCCTTAGAGATTAACCAAGGATTATTGTCTTATATGGGCCTAAGCGCATCCATAATCCATCAATAGCAAGTTGTACCTGGAAGAGAAAACTCTCTACTAGAAATGAAAATAATGTGCAAGATGAAGTCCATGCATATTTCATATTTGAATTTTAGTCAAGCGATATGATGTGAATGGATCTGGAACTGGATGGATGCCTACAAAAAAAGGTTGGATGCCTACAAACTAACTATTGACTTTGTGTTGTCCTTTGTCTTTGCATCAAGAAGCGGTGGAGAAACCATTCACCATTCATGTCCTCTCTTTTTTCTACAGGAATTTTGCTTGACGAAGCAGGGAGGGTTCCCATCCATGTGAGGGATCAAAATCTCTACAAGTCACTGCCTGACAATCAGTCTCAAAAATGGCAAGCCCTGTCGTGGTTTTGTCACGGCAGATGCCTTTGTGAAAGGCCTTAGGTGTGGAGCCATCGCGACGTAGGTTAGCTTGAAGGGGTTGAACGAGACAAAGGACACAAAGGATTTACCCAGGTTCGGCCCCTCACAATGAGGTAAAAGCCTACATCCTACTTCTAATTGTATTGCTTGAGTTTCGATTACAATGGAGAGAATACGCTTGACCTAGCTCTTGATTGATTGATTTTCTTCCCTTAACCCGCCGCTGGGTCTCACCTTTATATACATAGATCGAAGCCCAGCGGCTTACAAGAGTCCGAGCCGGATCACACAACGCGATCGGGATGGTTTCTTAATTACCTTGCCTTAACAGACAAGCCACAATATGGCAGTTCACATGTCCGGGACTTGGGCTCTTGCAAGGCCCACTCCTATGAGCCGCCATCTCTACACTTTGTCCTCTTAGGCCTACTTGCTCCTTCCTCATGTTAAGTCGTCAATGGTGTAACCTGGCCCCTCCTGGCCGGGTCACTCCTCGGAGTTATATCCCCAACATTAGGACCAAGATTTATTTGAACTTGTTCATGTCAATCTTCAATCTTTTATCTGCAATCTTCAATCAGTAACTCTTTGAATTTCCTCAACTCTTGATTTGAAAAGCTCTATATAACCCGCCATAACAGAGAGATGATGTAACGTTATAAATTAAAAAAAACTCTTATGACATCACAACGGATCTTCACATTGATCCTCCATTCCGAGAATCAAGGTACCTTTGTGGTGAAGATAATGATCATGCCTCCTCGATCCCCATGCTTGCTATTTACTGTTCACTTTTCCCTTTATAAATAGCACGGGGGGTTTTCCTTTTCTCCTTTTACCCCTACCTCTTTCCCTTCTTCTTCCTCCACGCACAACCGAAGCCTCCGACGTTCCTCCGCCGTAGTCGACCTCCACAACAACTCTGATCTGGCCACTGCATCAACCTGATTCTGTCCAGAAAACGCGGAGCCCCTCTGCTACGTCTTGAGCTTGCATTGGTTTTCCCCGAAGAGGAGAGGATGATGCAGCACAGTAGCATAAGTATTTCCCTCAGTTTTTGAGAACCAAGGTATCAATCCAGTAGGAGGTCACGCGCAAGTCCCTCGTACCTGCACAAAATGATAGCTACTCGCAACCAACGTGATTAGGGGTTGTCAATCCCTTCACGGTCACTTACGAGAGTCAGATCTGATAGAGATAATATTTTTGGTATAAAAATGCAAATTAAAAAGTAAAAGCAAAGCAAGTAAATAAAGTGATGGAGATTGATATGATGAGAATATACCCGGGGGCCATAGGTTTCACTAGTGGCTTCTCTCAAGAGCATAGATATTCTACGGTGGGTGAAGAAATTACTGTTGAGAAATTGATAGAATTGAGCATAGTTATGAGGTTATCTAGGTATGATCATGTATATAGGCATCACGTCCGTGACAAGTAGATCGAAACGATTCTGCATCTACTACTATTACTCCACTCATCGACCGCTATCCAGCATGCATCTAGAGTATTAAGTTAAAAACAAAGTAACACCTTAAGCAAGATGACATGATGTAGAGGAATAAATTCATGCAATATGATAAATACCCCATCTTGTTATCCTCGATGGCAAAAATACAATACGTGTCTTGCAACTCCTTCTGTCACTGAGTAAGCACACCGCAAGATTGAACCCAAAGCCATGCACTTCTCCCATTGCAAGAACTACCAATCTAGTTGGCCAAACCAAACGGATAATTCGAAGAGACTTGCAAAGATAACTCAATCATACATAAAAGAATTCAGAGAAGATTCAAATATTATTCATAGATAAGCTGGATCATAAACCCACAATTCATCGGTCTCAACAAACACACCGCAAAAAGAAGATTACATCGAATAGATCTCCACGAGAGAGGGGGAGAACATTGTATTGAGATCCAAAAAGAGAGAAGAAGTCATCTAGCTACTAGCTATGGACCCGAAGGTCTGAAGTAAACTACTCACACTTCATCGGAGGGGCTATGGTGTTGATGTAGAAGCCCTCCATGGTGGATGTCCCCTCCGGCGGAGCTCCGGAACAGGCCCCAAGATGGGATCTCGTGGATACAGAAGGTTGCGGTGGTGGAATTAGGTTTTTGGCTCCTGTTCTGATCGTTCGGCGATATACGTCGGTGGAGCTCCAAGGGGCCCACGAGGTAGGGGGGCGCGCTCTCCACCCTCGTGACCTCCTCGGAGGCTTCTTGGAGTAGGGTCCAAGTCTCCTGGATCACGTTCGGTTGGAAAATCACGATCCCGAAGGTTTCATTCCATTTGGACTCCGTTTGATATTCTGTTTCTTTGAAATATTGTAATAGGAAAAAAAACACCAATTCTGGGCCGGGCTTTCGGTTAATAGGTTAGTCCCAAAAATAATATAAAAGTGGAAAATAAAGCCCATTATAGTCCAAAACAATAGATAAAGTAGCATGGAGCAATCAAAAATTATAGATACGTTGGAGACGTATCAGGCATCCCCAAGCTTAATTCCTACTCGTCCTCGAGTAGGTAAATAATAAAAAGAGATTTTTTGATGCGGAGTGATACTATGGCATAATTTCAATGTAAATCTTCTTAATCGTGGTATGAATATTCAGATCCGAAAGATTCAAGACAAAAGTTCATATTGACATAAAAATAATAATACTTCAAGCATACTAACAAAGCAATTATGTCTTCTCAAAATAACATGGCCAAAGAAAGTTATCCCTACAAAATCATATAGTCTGGCTATGCTCCATCTTCCCCACACAAAGTATTTAAATCATGCACAACCGCGATGACAAGCCAAGCAATTGTTTCATACTTTAACATTTTCAAAACTTTTTCAATCTTCACGCAATACATGAGCGTGAGCCATGGATATAACACTATATGTGGAATAGAACGGTGGTTGTGAAGAAGACAACACTACAAGAAATATGTCAACTTGTGACCACCACTATTGGTCACTGAAAGGTCACAAATTTCCATTTGCGACCTTTTTGTGACCAAAAACAGAAGGTCAAAAGCTGGCCATCATAAACTGACTATAGCGACCTTTCTTCTGGAATGGTCGAAGACGTTTACGACCAATATATTCCTACTGTGGCGTTTTGGTCACTAGCAACCTCCCCAAGCCACGTAGGCATCCAGCGTGGCAAGCTAATGTGGCACAAGATTCAGCCCGGTCCAATTCGGTTTTCTACATGGGCCTAGCACAACAATTCGGCCCATTTGTTGTTTTTTCCTGTGCTTTTATTAGCTACATGGGTCTGACCCAGTAATTCGGCCCATGTATTTTTTTAGGCAAGCCCTTTTAATATATGTATTTTATGCTGATTTTGGTTAGCTACATGGGCCTGGCTTACAATTTGACCTTATTATTTTCTAGCGCACAATATTTTGCAGTCAATTTATTTTTTATTTCCAGCTTTTTTTCCCAGCTCCAGTTTACAGATGGGTCCCAAATGTCAGATTTTTCACAGCTTATTAATAACCAATATATATGTATATATCAAACAGACAGAAGAGAGAAAGCATATGAAAATCTTCAAATAACAGCTAAAATAAGTTTATTACAATATGCTAAACTCATTCACATTACACAACTAGTTTCCATACACTCATTCACATCACATCAACCAATTTAACCATCAAATCTTGTATACCCAGGAACTTCCGCTTATGTGTAGACCTACAGGAAGGGCATCTCTCCAGCAGCATCTCTCTTCAGCATTCACTGCTTCGCACTTGGCTTCACGGCTTCACACTCAGAAAAATTAGGACTGGAGCTCCTGTAAAAGAGCGAACATAAAGGAAAAAAATTAGGCTTGGAGCTCCTGAAAAAGAGTGAACGCATAAAGGAAAACAAGTAAGAAAACTATACAGGAAAACAAGAGAGTGTATTGAGCATATATATGTTGTCCCTGGAAGGCGATGAAACCAGATTATCATAAGTCACGCTTTAAACATCAAACCAGATTTACAAGTGAGCATGGCTAGAGTTCACAGAAACGATTCAAACCCAAAACTTACGGGTGGCTGGGAGAAGAGAGAGGGGACGCACCGCTCTAGCAGAGGGCGGCACCGAGGACTGAGTCGCCGTCAATGCTTCTGGTGCGCTCCAGTCGCCTACATGTCAGGAGTTTTGTGACTCGTGAAGACACATCTATGCACCAAAGCAGCAGTTCATTTACCAAAAGAAAATAACAGTTCAAGCATCATGGTACCAACACCAAAAAAGTAAGTTAAATTGAAAATGCCATACTCAGACCATTTCATCCTCAGTACACGTAATGTGTTGTGCACTCTACACATAACAAGCAGGCTACTAGAAATTACTACAAGGAGAACACACCTCATATACAGAATTCACACTTGACAATTACAATAGGCACTGCACATATATGGAGAGGTGTTTAAAAATAAAACTCGGGATTTAGGCATGCACTGGGCATGTATGGACACTAATTTCTCGACTACGCGAGGGTAGCCAGTTCGCTGTCACATACAGAAAAGGATGATTCAGATCAACACCATAATAGAGATTGCTAAACCTCAACTACAGTGGCGTACTTATATACAAACAGAGATGATAGCGACACCGTACAACTACTACTTGAAAGATTGGCAGTGAGGCTTACCCATTGGCGAAATAGTCAGATGAGGACACATCGTTGTACTTCATGAGCATGCCTGGGGGCCAAACAGGAATATCAAAGCAATTGCATCCAGATTCTATCTTATGCAAATCACAATAAATTCTAGTCACATTGTGTAGTATCAAATATAAGCAACAATGCACCATCTGAAACCACTACCTTACTAATTTGTAGAAAACCTCATGATGTAATCAAATATTTAGTTAAGGACTGGGTTACTGATTACAAGCTAAGTAAAATGCAAACATACTCATATTGTAGTGATGAATCCCAACTCATTTAAATTAGAGTAGTTCGTCATTAGCTCATTTGCGTTGTAGAAGTAAAAGCATCTGGCACACACATGATGAAATGAAATGAAAAAAAGAATGCTTCAGTTTACTTGAAAAAAAATGTGTGTGACACAGTTCTTTTGGGTTGAGCTGACCCAGCAAAAACAAAATTCAATTCTGAAGCTCACTCACCATGTGCACGTGAGGCTTGGCCATGTCAATATGTGCTCGTGAACATGTGTATGTGAACAGGAACAAGTTAAAAGGAATTCCTTCATATTTTTACCAGGAACAGGATGCGGCAGTGGAGCTTCAAGAAAAATATTTAGGACGTAAATAGCAATACACATAAATGAATGAACAGGGGCATATTCTATAGCAAGATGAACCAACAGAGATATATCTTGTATCCTATAGCAATCAAGTTAGAAATCACATCCATTTTCTAATTAACCAGCACCTAAATATATTACATGCACTACTTCAGGAAATTTATGAATAGGAGATGTATTAATAGCAGATTACGAACTAATGTACTTGTACTTGATCTAGTTGAATAAATGCAGATTAAGTTCCTGGTACAGCCAGCTCCAACTTGTGCTACTAGCTATTGACAGAAAAACACAGAGAGAGAGAGGGGGGAGGAGATCCGGCGACAGTGTGGCTACATCAGGCGACTCCGAGGGAAGATCTGGCGCCCTGTGGATTGGTCAACCCCAGGATCTCACGCGCGCCTCCGTTGCCGAGGCCGTCCATCTCGCCCGCGAGCTTGATGGTCCAGGCCCCCACAATGACCAAGTCGTGATCCATGCGGAGCTCCACCTCTGCACGGCTGATCCACGCTCCAGTGGAGGCTCGGGCTCCACCCTCGAATCCGGCGGCGCCTATAGAAAGATAGTGTAAGCTCTGCTAACAAGAAAAGAAACTTAGGAAAGTCAAACTAGTACAAATCAAATTCAGAAGAGAGTTTACATTATACCTAGCATAGCAAATGAGGATGGCCAAAGCTGAATAAGTTTTTTTAGGAACTATGGACAGTGGGGGAAAGCCCCCCACTGACTTTAAATTAGCAAGATTGTAGAGTGAAAGCTGAATAAGTTAAGTGGCTTGAATGGTCGGCATCTCTCGGATCTCATAGCTACTGGACATCAGGGATGAACTACAACAAACTAGTTATAGCCACAGGCCACATGCACAAAGAATATACTAAAATGGCTTGAAGCTAAAACTGATCGACCATTCATCTTCGGTACAATTTTTTATTATGCAGTACAAAGATTATTATGCAGCATCTAAAATTGGCCACATCCTTAAAGGTTATTATGCAGCATCTAAAATTAGCCAACTCTACAAAACAGTGGAGGAAGCATAGGTCTGAACCCAAACAAATTTACATCAACTAATACACTATATTCCTCCCATAAAGAAAACAATAATATTCCAGTAGAGAGTTAAATCAGTTCATCATGAACTAGCTTCCAACAACATAATATAGGTGAACCCACTAAACTGATGCAGACTTTATGGAAAGTTCCCAGAATTCTGAAGTTGCAACATTTCAAACAGAACTCAAACGGAAACAACTCTTCTGCATTTGATTAGTTTCCATGTTCTATCAAAGCACATAATTTCCAGGTTCAATGATTAGTTTACATAGATGATCAGATGATTAATGGAGTTGGTTACTAAAGTATGTGTGTGAACAGATCTAGTTGATAGTACCTCAGCATCTTAATTAATGAGTTAAGTGTTGCCTAAAGTATATAGCACAAAACAACATCAAAACTATTGGCATACAGATGCTTTTGACCTAAACTCAACCAATGATTCAGGCCCAAAAGATTCTACATAGTGAGAGTATAATTTTTGGAGAAATATATATGAACTCCAACTGCATCGGCTTGGACAAGCTGCTGCTCAAGGGGAGGTTGCCGAAGGCCGTGAAGACGTCCATGCACGTCATCACGGAGGTCGTGAGCATGGCGTTGCACGGGTTCTTCACCATCTTCAAGATCCCCAGCACCACCTTCTCCCTGCCAATCAGCACCCGCGGACGGACGAACGATTCTCGGGTCAGATCCCCAACAGAATTCGCCAAAACAGAAGCCAAGAGCAGAAACGACAGAGGGGATCGAAGAACTTACAGGATGGGGACGAGGAGGGCAGGGTGGTGGATGGCGAGGCGGCGCGCGTCATTGAGGGCCTCGCAGACCAGTCCCTGGAGTCGAGCCCGTGGACAACGCGCGGGGCAACCGTGGCGGATCTGGTCGCACCATGGCGGCCGCCTGATCCGCCTAACCCTCTTCTCTTCCTGTTCTGATGAGGGCAGGGGAGGGGAGGGGACTGGAGAGGGTACGGGATGTGAGGGGATCGGCAGTGTGTGGCGGCGGCAGTGACGTGGGAGGGAGGAGCAAGGGAGGGAGGTCGCCAGTGGTGATGGGGTTAGGGGAGGTCGCCGGTGGGGGTGGGGTTGGGTGTCGGCGACGGGATTGGAGATGAATCGGGGGTGGGGACGACGAGATCGCCGCCGTCGTCACCGCGGAGGCAGTCACCCGCGAGGACGGCTAGCAGGCTTGGCCTGGACGTGCTTGACCTTGGAGAGGATCTCCCGCGGCCGCCATCGCTGATGTTGCTGCTGGATCCGAGCTTCGGGGATTGGGGATCAGGGAAACGAAACCCTAGCTGCAGCGGAGGAGGAAGAAGAGCTGGGAGCGGGAGCGAGGTTCGGGTGCAGCGCGAGGGAAGGAGGGCGTCGCCGGTGACAGAAAGGAATGAGGGCGCCGCCGGTGACAGCGCGAGGGAAGGAGGGTGCGGCGCGAGGGGTGAGGGAGAGGCTGATCTGGATCAGGGACAGAGAGAGGGAGGCGGCAGGCGGAAGGAAGGGAGGAGAGGTAGGGTTCGGTGCGGTGGTTTTTTTCGTTCTTTGCATGGACGGATGGATGGACGTCGGATTGCTAGCAATGGATGGTAGGATGTCTGCCATCTCATCGATCCGTGCCACAAACGGTTCCACCAATCACAATGTAGTACACACTTTGACGATTTTATAACCATCTAAATTGGTCGTAATCGATTAAATAATATGCTAAATCATGTCACCTATTTTATAACATCATAGAATTAGAAAAAAAGAATAAGAACAATAGCATCGTGTTAAAAGTGAGACTTGTTTTTCAGAAAAATAACAAACCTAGAATAATACAAATATCTTTAAAAATTGATCTCAAAAATGAGTTTTATTTGCAAAAAAACATTTTCTATCTTTGGAGTGTCGAAAATGGTATATATTTTTTGAAGCACCCACCAATATTTGTTGCAAAATGGCACCACTCTATTTTTCAATAATATTAGATCATATTTTAGGTACAATTGACCAAATGCTTGTGTCTCGATAGTTGTCTATCCACCTCTCGTCAATAATTGAGGAGGTTTTTCAAGTGCCCATTTTCCATTTTTCGAGTGCCCGAAAGGAGGTTTTTTTGTGAAGGAACTACCAAATAATTGTTGCAAAATTGGACCAAATCATTTTTCTAAAATACTAGGCCATATTTAATGCACAATTGACCAAATGGTTGGGTATAAAAAGGTTTGATCCACCTCTGGTGAAAAAGACAAATTTCCGCCGATTCAGCTGGAAGCGGGTCAAATTTGAACTGTAGCTACCTCGTAGTTTGCTCTTTATTTTTTCCAAAAATCATTTCTAGGTACATAAGTATCTTTTTAATCAGAGAAACACCAACAAAATTCCAAGATTCAACCACTAGCTAGGAACGGTCATTCCCGTCGTTTTGACCGCATTTTGAAACGGGCATAAAAACTTTAAAAAAATCAAAAAATTGGGAAACCTTCGCATTGTGTCATCATATGTGGCCAAGTTCCTAGGAAAAATAACAAACTTGTAATACGACAATTATTTTAAAAAAGTGTTCTCAGAAACGAGCTATCATGTGTGGAGATCAATGGCTTTCAAGCCAAATGATCAATCTTATGGCCACATCCATGGCATAGTTTGTTCAAATGATCTCGTATTGTGCACAAGGGTGCATATTGGAATGGCAAACAATGTTGCCTAAGGAAGTTTTCATTTTCGTTGGACGAAAAAACCATTTTCCATTTTTCGAGTGCCCGAAAGGAGGTTTTTTTGTGAAGGAACTACCAAATAATTGTTGCAAAATTGGACCAAATCATTTTTCAAAAATACTAGGCCATATTTAATGCATAATTGACCAAATGGTTGGGTGAAAAAAGTTTTGATCCACCTCTGGTGAAAAAGACAAATTTCCGCCGATTCAGCTGGAAGCGGGTCAAATTTGAACTGTAGCTGCCTCGTAGTTTGCTCTTTATTTTATCCAAAAATCATTTCTAGGTACATAAGTATCTTTTTAATCAGAGAAACACCAACAAAATTCCAAGATTCAACCACTAGCTAGGAACGGTCATTCCCGCTGTTTTGACCGCATTTTGAAACGGGCATAAAAAATTCAAAAAAAATTAGAAAATTGGGAAACATTCGCATTGTGTCATCATATGTGGCCAAGTTCCTAGGAAAAATAACAAACTTGTAATACGGCAATTATTTTAGAAAAGTGTTCTCAGAAATGAGCTATCATGTGTGGAGATCAATGGCTTTCAAGCCAAATGATCAATCTTATGGACACATTCATGGCATAGTTTGTTCAAATGATCTCATATTGTGCACAATGGTGCATATTGGAATAGCAAACAATGTTGCCTAAGGAAGTTTTCATTTTCGTTGGACGAAAAAACCATTTTCCATTTTTCGAGTGCCCGAAAGGAGGTTTTTTGTGAAGGAACTACCAAATAATTGTTGCGAAATTGGACCAAATCATTTTTACAAAATACTAGGCCATATTTAATGCACAATTGACAAAATGGTCTGGTGTAAAATTTTTTGATCCACCTCTCGTGAAAAAGACAAATTTCTGCCGATTCAGGTGGAAGCGGGTCAAATTTGAACTGCAGTTGCCTCATAGATTGCTATTTATTTTTTCCAAAAATCATTTCTAGTTACATAAGGACCTATTTAATCATAAATACATGGTTTGGTGGCGATACGTCGAGGTTTGGGCGGTGGCCGAGGGCCCCAACTCTAGAGCGCGTAAACTCGCATGCCCGCCGCGTGGTCACCGCGTGACCGTGGTGTTGCCATGTGTTCTGGGCGGCCTAGGCATGTCTAGTGGGTTGGGCACTCCCCAGGTTGGTGCTAGGAATAAAATTACAACATAAGATTCTCACGAGGAGACCAATCGATGCTCAAACATGAATTAGCAGCCAAGTGTTTGATTAGCGGTACGGGAAATGTACATGGCTAATGGGCGTGAGTTTTGGCTGAGGATGATCAGTTACTAAGAAGACCGTTTTCACAAATTTTCAGCTCAAAAGGAGGAGCCTAGGTGGTACTTGCTTTGCAAACTACCACACTGGACATAACTACGAATGTTGAAGCTCGGCTCAAAATAATGAATGGATTGAGCTGGCATTTGGTGGAGGATGGTTATTTGGGCATAGGAAAGCACTGTAGAAAATGGATGCTATTTGGACATGCCAAAGTGGTACTTCTTTCACAAACTGTTATTCTGAACAGAATAGGAAAATGAATATTTTTGAATTATTTTTGAACTAGGCAAGGAAGGTTTTTACATATTTGATGAAGATATGACCCAAAGAATTTATGAGATTTGTTTGGGAATTTTGGCCATGACAGAAATATAGGTTGCTTCACAACCTAGGGCAAAAACTGCCACATGGACATGACACATTGGCAAAACTGATGAGATGGCGCCTAGTCATCGCAGCCCACCACAATTTACAAGGGTATGACCATCTATATTGGTCGTTAACAACTAGAAATAAGGCAGCGGACTAGCGTTGTTTGCTTTATGACCATTTCGTGTAAGGAAATTACGACCTTTCTGCCAAAAATGGCCGCAATGGTTTAGGGTTTGGAGCCCCCCGAACAGCCTTTGACCAATTGGTCTGAAATGGTCATAGATCTATGACCAATTCTTCCAGGGTCACTGACAGAAGGTCACAAGTTGACATATTTCTTGTAGTGCAAAAAGAGGGAAGATAGTCTCACATCAACTATGCGTATCAACGGGCTATGGAGATGCCCATCAATAGATATCAATGTGAGTGAGTAGGGATTGCCATGCAATGGATGCACTAGAGCTATAAGTATATGAAAGCTCAACAAAAGAAACTAAGTGGGTGTGCATCCAACTCGCTTGCTCACGAAGACCTAGGGCATTTTGAGGAAGCCCATCATTGGAATATACAAGCCAAGTTCAATAATGAAAAATTCCCACTAGTATATGAAAGTGACGAAATGAGAGACTCTCTATCATGAAGACCACGGTGCTACTTTGAAGCACAAGTGTGGTAAAAGGATAGTAGCATTGTCCCTTCTCTCTTTTTCTCTCATTTTTTTATTTGGGCCTTTTCTCTCTTCTTTTTTATGGCCTCTTTTTTTCGTCCGGAGTCTCATCCCGACTTGTGGCGGAATCATAGACTCCATCATCCTTTCCTCACTTGGGACAATGCTCTAATAATGATTATCATCACACTTTTATTTTTCTTACAACTCAACAATTACAACTCGATACTTAGAACAAGATATGACTCTATATGAATGCCTCCGGCGGTGTACCGAGATATGCAATGAAACATGAGTGACATGTATGAAATAATTATGAAAGGTGGCTTTTGCCACAAATACGATGTCAACTACATGATCATGCTAGCAATATGACAATGATGGAGCGTGCCATAATAAATGGAATGGTGGAAAGTTGCATGGCAATATATCTCGGAATGGCTATGGAAATGCCATGATAGGTAGGTATGGTGGCTGTTTTTAGGAAGGTTTATGGTGGGTGTATGATACCGGTGAAAAGTGCGCGGTATTAGAGAGGCTAGCAATGGTGGAAGGATGGGAAAAAGTGTGTATAATCCATGGACTCAACATTAGTCATAAAGAACTCATATACTTATTGCAAAAATCTAGAAGTTATCAAAGCAAAGTATTACGCGCATGCTCCTAGGGGGATAGATTGGTAGGAAAATACCATCGCTCGTCCCCGACCGCCACTCATAAGGAAGACAATCAATAAATAAATCATGCTCCGAGTTCATCACATAACGGTTCACCATACGTGCATGCTACGGGAATCACAAACTTCAACACAAGTATTCTTTAAATTCACAACTACTCAACTAGCATGACTCTAATATTATCACCTTCATATCTCAAAACAATTATCAAGCATCAAACTTATCTTAGTATTCAACGCACTCAAAAGAAAGTTTCACATATCTTGAATACCAAGTATATTAACATTAAGCAAATTACCATGCTATTAACAACTCTCAAAATAATCTAAGTGAAGCATGAGAGGTCAAGTTTCTTTAAAACAAATCCACCACCGTGCTCTAAAAGATCTAAGTGAAGCACTAGAGCAAAATCACGCTCAAAAGATATAAGTGAAGCACTATGAGCAAACTATCAAGCTGAAAAGATATAAGTGAAGCACATAGAATATTCTATAAAATTTTAATTCATGTAAGGCTCTCTCAAAAGGTGTGTACAGAAAGGATGATTGTGGTAAACTAACAAGAAAATACGCAAATAATACAAGACGCTCCAAGAAAAACACATATCATGTTGGTGAATAAAAATATAGCTCCAAGTAAATTACCGATGGAAGTAGACGAAAGAGGGGATGCCTTCCGGGGAAGCCCCAAGCTTTGACTTTTTGGTGTCCTTGGATTATCTTGGGGGTGCCGTGGGCATCCCCAAGCTTAGGCTCTTGCCACTCCTTGTTCCATAATCCATCAAAAGAATTCACCCAAAACTTGAAAACTTCACAACACAAAACTCAATAGAAATCTCGTGAGCTCCGTTAGAGAAAGAAAACAAAAGAATACTTTAAGGTACTGTAATGAACTCATTATTTATTTATATTGGTGTTAAAACTACTGTATTCCAACTTCTCTATGGATCATAAACTATTTTACTAGCCATAGATTCATCAAAATAAGCAAACAACACACGCAAACCAGAATTTGTAAAAAACAGAACAATCTGTAGTAATCTGTAACTAACGCAAACTTATGGAACGAAAAAAAAATTAGACGACCTGGGCAATTTGTTTATTGATCATCAGCAAAAAGAATTAATGCAAAAGCACGTTCCTGTGATTTTTAACAATTCAGGCACTGAGCGCAAAGATTCTGGAAATTACAGCAAGATCAAATAACTATCTTCCAAGAAGATCTAATAGGTTTAACTTGGCACAAACACTAATTAAAAGATAAAACCACATCTAAACAGAATCTAGATGGATTACTTAATCCTAAAAAGAAGCAAAAACAAAAAACTAAAAATAAAATTGGGTTGCCTCCCAACAAGCGCTATCGTTCAACGCCCCTAGCTAGGCATAAAAGCAAGGATAGATCTAGGTATTGCCATCTTTGGTAGGCAATTCTTCAATGAGGCATCTACCTCCTTTAGAATTTCCTTTCTTTCTAGTAATTATCAAACTTTTAGGCATAAGATCGAAAAATTCATTCGTAGCAAATGGTTCCTTAATGATAGTAAAAAGATCGGGATGAATACTTATAGATTTAATATCCGCATTTTCCTTACTAGATGAATCACCCTTATTTTTAGGAACATACATAAGCTTGGCAATTTTAGTGGGAGGACTAGGAGTATTCTTTTCGGAAGAAAAAGCGGTTCCCAAGTTGGTAATGATACCCTCAAGTTTATCGATTCGAGTAGAGTCTAGATTTATTTTTTCATTAACCATGGGTTGCTTCTCCTTAATATTTTTCAAAGTCATTCCTACCTTAGATCCATATTGAGTAATTTGATTATGAATCTTTTTATCTAGATTTTCAATGGATTCAATGGTAGCAACTTTGTTTTGAATAATTTCAAGCCTTTGCATAACATGCTCCAAAGTTAACATAGTTCCATTAACCAAAAGAGCAGGTGAGCCAAATAAATCTATTAAAGCATTATAGGAATCAAAAGTATGGCTACCCAAAAAATTCCCTCCGGTAATTGTATCAAGGATATATCTATACCAAGGATTAGCACCTACATAAAAATTGCGCAGAAGAACTGAAGTAGATTGCTTCCTGGTAGATCTGTTCTGAGCATTGCAAATTCTATACCAAGCTCTTTTAGATTTTCTCCCTCCCTTTGTTTAAAATTTAGCACTTCATTCTCGGGAGATAACGGAGAGGATATAAGACTAGTCATGATGACAAGCAAGCAAACTAACACACGAGCAAACAAAAGGCAAAGGGAAAAAGAGGAGGAGATTGGGAAAGAGAGGGCGAATAAAACGGCAAGGGTGAAGTGGGGGAGAGGAAAACGAGAGGCAAATGGCAAATAATGTAATGCGAGAGATAGGGATTGTGATGGGTACTTGGTATGTTGACTTTTGCGTAGGCCTCCCCGGCAACGGCGCTAGAAATCCTTCTTGCTACGTCTCGAGCTTGCATTGGTTTACCCCGAAGAGGAGAGGATGATGTAGCACAGTAGCGTAAGTATTTCCCTCAGTTTTTGAGAACCAAGGTATCAATCCAGTAGGAGTTCATGTGCAAGTCCCTCGTACCTGCACAAAACGATAGCTACTCGCAACCAACGCGATTAGGGGTTGTCAATCCCTTTACGGTCACTTACGTCCGTGACAATTAGATCGAAACGATTCTGCATCTACTACTATTACTCCACTCATCGACCGCTATCCAGCATGCATCTAGAGTATTAAGTTAAAAACAGAGTAACGCCTTAAGCAAGATGACATGATTTAGAGGAATAAATTCACGCAATATGATAAATACCCCATCTTGTTATCCTCGATGGCAAAAATACAATACGTGCCTTGCAACTCCTTCTGTCACTGAGTAAGGACACCGCAAGATTGAACCCAAAGCCATGCACTTCTCCCATTGCAAGAACTGCCAATCTAGTTGGCCAAACCAAACGGATAATTCGAAGAGACTTGCAAAGATAACTCAATCATACATAAAAGAATTCAGAGAAGATTCAAATATTATTCATAGATAAGCTGGATCATAAACCCACAATTCATCGGTCTCAACAAACACACCGCAAAAAGAAGATTACATCGAATAGATCTCCACGAGAGAGGGGGAGAACATTGTATTGAGATCCAAAAAGAGAGAAGAAGTCATCTAGCTCCTAGCTATGGATCCGAAGGTCTGAAGTAAACTACTCACACTTCATCGGAGGGGCTATGGTGTTGATGTAGAAGCCCTCCGTGGTGGATGCCCCCTCCTGCGGAGCTCCAAAACAGGCCCCAAGATGGGATCTCGTGGATACAGAAGGTTGCGGCGGTGGAATTAGGTTTTTGGCTCCTGTTCTGATTGTTCGGGGATACGTAGGTATATATAGGAGGAAGGAGTACGTCGGTGGAGCTCCGAGGGGCCCACGAGGTAGGGGGCGCGCCCAGGGGGGCGCGCCCTCCACCCTCGTGACCTCCTCTTAGGCTTCTTGGAGTAGGGTCCAAGTCTCCTGGATCACGTTCGGTTGGAAAATCACGATCCCGAAGGTTTCATTCTGTTTGGACTCCGTTTGATATTCTGTTTCTTCGAAATACTGAAATAGGCAAAAAAAACAGCAATTCTGGGCTGGGCCTCCGGTTAATAGGTTAGTGCCAAAAATAATATAAAAGTGGAAAATAAAGCCCATTATAGTCTAAAACAATAGATAAAGTAGCAAGGAGCAATAAAAAATTATAGATACGTTGGAGACGTATCACCCTCCGTTGTTCCTCAGCTCGATCAGGTATTCGTCTGCTCTCGCCTTAGATCCGCATTAGCAGACCCTAGTTCATCGGCATTCCTCGGCTGCTCGCTGAAGTTCGTCGCTGCTTTCCATCTATGCTTAGTTGAATCCCAAAATAGTGTTGGAACCACGCGGTAACAGTTTCCGCATCTGTCTTTATTCATAGATGTATCTCTTCGGCCTGAGATTCAATCCCAGCTTGTTTGTTCCTCCCGTACCATACTTTAGGTTTAGCAATATTTCATCTTTTCTGAACCACGGTAGATCCATAAATATAGGCACGATTTGTGAAACTTGTTTGTTCAATACTTAGTGAAGTTCTCCCCGAATTCCAGATATGTAGTTGCCTGAGTAATGTTGAATAGGCGGCTCAAACAATGCCTTCATGACTCGCCGCTACCCAGCCGGCTTAAATTTGAACTGTTAATCTGCTAGCATTTATCCAATGTCAATATAACCCGCCAGCACTCCTTTTTATAGTAGTTAACCTTTACACAACCAATTTTGCACAGTAAACTTGTTCTTTTGAACCGTGTGGTGACTCACCATCACAATATTAACTCGTCAATCTTTCCTTCTTAGGCTTTAGTTGATAAAAATGACTAAGCCCGTCACTTCCTGTGACTGGGTCGTCTCCACTATCACGGAAAAATCCCTCCAAGAATATGTTGACATGGGCGTCTTTCCATCTAAAGATGCCATCCACTGGCGGGTTCCGGGGTCTGAGGTTCCGCCTCGACCAAAAGAAGGAGAAGTTATAGTCTTTTCTGATCACATGCTCCAGGGTTTCTCACCGCCCGTCTCAAAATTCTTATGTGACGTTCTGCACTTCTACCAGCTTCACCCTCAAGACATTGGCCCTAACTCAGTCTCCAACATCTACCATTTTCAAGTTTTTTGAGAAATGTACCTTCAAGAATAACCCAGCATTGACCTTTTCAGATAGTTTTATTATCTGAACCGCCAGACAGAGATGACAGACGGGCCCAGCCTTGAACTTGGCGGGATTTCCATCCAGAGGCGGAGAGATGTTGTCTTTCCCGCAGCCACGCTTCCCAGTCACCCCAAAGACTGGAATCAGACTTGGTTTTATTGCCAAGACACTTCTCCAGCGGGTGAAAACCCTCAGTTGGGCTTCCACAGCTGGCGGCTTAATCCGAAACATCCACTCCCAGATCGTATCAGTGCTGCAGAACCAAGTATGCGCCAACTTTTCAAAAATAAGGGCCTTGCTAGCCAATGGCTTAAGCGAAGTCGATGTGGTCCCATGCTGGGTTGCCTAGAGAATCTTGCCCTTAAGCCGTCGTCCCGGCATAATGTATGATTATACATGTGGTGTTAAAGATCCACAATGCTATAGCCAGACTCGTCTTGAAGACCAACAGATCAATGAAATGACCAAGACCTTGCTTGGCGAGTCCCTTGAAAGCTGCAGTAAAACGGGTCTAAATCCCTTCTGCACTCTCAGCCCGGCTCCTAACGTAAGTATTTCGAGCCATTTTTTTCTATTTTACTCATTATTCTCATAAACTGCACATCCCTTATTGTCACTTGCAATCTTCAGGCCGACTCTTCATTTTAGAGCAAGAAACTACAGGATAAGCCGACTAAAAAGCCCAAAGCAAAATCCAAGGCCACAAAAAGTGCCAAAGGGAAGAAACAAGACGCTGAAGAGTTATCTGCCCTCAACAATGAGTCGGAGGTAGTACTCGATTCTCTTGGCTTTCTCTTCATGCAACTTATTGACGCTGAACCCTCTCAGGATGATCCGGAGAATAGCCACGAAGACACAGTAGAGGTAACCATAATCTCCTCCGACTCAGAACCTTTACCAAGGCAAAAAAACTCGATGGGTCACCTGAAAAGTAAGATTTTCTGATCCCCTTACTTATATGGATCCCAATTTTCTTTTGAAGAAAAGGAAGCACGAAGCCAGGCGTACAACCCGGAATAGCGGTGGCGGAGACCTTGCCCCCGGCTTACCCAATACACCGGCTCCTCGCAAATGCCGCAAAGAGGTGCCTCAAAATCCAATCCTCTTGTTTCCAAAGGCAGGTCTCATTCATAAACAACTTAAGCCTTCCGACTCAAATTATCAGGGTGCCTCTCACTCATCATCCGACGACTCTACCGGAACCCAGTGCCCTACTTTTAAGATGGCCCATTGGTAAGAATATTTCACTTGCTTAGTTAACACCTTATGATGGCATGCTCATATCTTTATGACCCTTCCTTTGAGTGGTGTAGCCAAGGCAGGCAAGAAATACAAGACGGGTGGACCATCAGAAGACCCTGCTACATCTTGAACTTGCGTTGGTTTTCCTCGAAGAGGAGAGGGTGATGCAGCAAAGTGTAGCATAAGTATTTCCCTCAGTTTTGAGAACCAAGGTATCAATCCAGTAGGAGGCTCCTCAAAAGTCCCACGCACCTACACAAACAAACTGAGAACTCGCAACCAACGCTACAAAGGGGTTGTCAATCCCTTCACGGCCACTTGCGAAAGTGAGATCTAATAAAGATAATATGATAAGATAAATATATTTTTGGTATTTTATAATATATATGCAAAAAGTAAAGATGCAAATAAAGTAGATTGAAAGCAAATATGATAAGAGATAGACCCAGGGGCCATAGGTTTCACTAGAGGCTTCTCTCAAGATAACATAAGTATTACGGTGGGTGAACAAATTACTGTCGAGCAATTGATAGAAAAGCGCATAGTTATGAGATTATCTAGGCATGATCATGTATATAGGCATCACGTCCATAACAAGTACACCAACTCCTGCCTGCATCTACTACTATTACTCCACACATCGATCGACTCCTGCCTGCATCTAGAGTATTAAGTTCATATGAACAGAGTAACGCATTAAGCAAGATGACATGATGTAGAGGGATAAACACATGCAATATGATATAAACCCCATCTTGTTATCCTCGATGGCAATAATACAATACGAGCCTTGCAACCCTTTCTTTCACTGGGTAAGAACACCGCAAGATTGAACCAAAAGCTAAGCACTTCTCCCATGGCAAGAAAGATCAATCTAGTATGCCAAACCAAACTGATAATTCGAAGATACTTGCAAAGATAACTCAATCATACATAAAAGAATTCAGAGAAGATTCAAATATTATTCATAGATAAACTTGATCATAAACCCACAATTCATCGGATCTCGACAAACACACCGCAAAAAGAGATTACATCGAATAGATCTCCACAAGAGAGGGGGAGAACATTGTATTGAGATCCAAAGAGAGAGAACAAGCCATCTAGCTAATAACTATGGACCCGTAGTTCTGTGGTAAACTACTCACAACTCATCGGAGGAGCAAGGATGTTGATGTAGAGGCCCTCCATGGTTGTTTACCCCTCCGGCAGAGTGCCGGCAAGGGCTCCAAGATGGGATCTCGCGGATACAGAAGGTTACGGCGGTGGAATTTGTGTTTCGTGGTGCTCCTGGATGTTTTCGGGGTACGTAGGTATATATAGGAGGAAGAAGTACGTCGGGCTGCCCGAGGGGCCCACGAGACAGGGGGAGCGCCCTATAGGGGGGCGCGCCCTCCTATATTGTGGGGCCCTCGGAGGCTTCTTGACTTGCACTCCAAGCTCTCCAGATCAGATTTGTTCCAAAAATAACGCCCCCGAAGGTTTAATTCCGTTTGGACTCCCTTTGATATTCCTTTTCTTCGAAATACTGAAATAGGCAAAAAAATAGCAATATGGGCTGGGCCTCCGGTTAGTAGGTTAGTCCCAAAAATGATATAAATGTGTAAAATAAAGCCCATAAACATCAAAAAGGGGTAATATAATAGCATGGAACAATCAAAAATTATAGATACGTTGGAGACGTATCAAGCATCCCCAAGCTTAATTCCTGCTCGTCCTCGAGTAGGTAAATGGTAAAAAAGAAACTTTTGATGTGGAATGCTACCTAGCATAATTCATAATGTAATTTTCTTATTGTGGCATGAATGTTCAGATCCAAATGAATACAAAATAAAAGCTCATATTGACATAAGAAATAGTAATACTTCAAGCATACTAATCAAAGTAATCATGTCTTCTCAAAATATCATGGCTAAAGAAAGTTATCCCTACAAAATCATATAGTATGGCTATGCTCTATCTTCATCACACAAAGTATTTAATCATGCACAACCACGATGAAAAGCCAAGCAATTGTTCCATACTTTAATAATCTCAAACTTTTTCAACTTTCACGCAATACATGAGCGTGAGCCATGGACATAGCACTATATGTGGAATAGAAGGGTGGTTGTGGAGAAGACAAAAAAAGGAGAAGATAGTCTCACATTAACTAGGCGTATCAACGGGCTATGGAGATGCCCATTAATAGATATCAATGTGAGTGAGTAGGGATTGCCATGCAACGGATGCACTAGAGCTATAAATATATGAAAGCTCAACAAAAAAACTAAGTGGGGTGCATCCAACTTGCTTTCTCACGAAGACCTATGGCAGTTTTGAGGAAGCCCATCATTGGAATATACAAGCCAATTTCTATAATGAAAAACTCCCACTAGTATATGAAAGTGACAACATATGAGACTCTCTATCATGAAGATCATGGTGCTATTTTGAAGCACAAGTGTGGAAAAGGAGATAGTAGCATTGTCCCTTCTCTCTTTTTCTCTCATTTTTTTATTTTTTCTTCTTTTTTTTCTTTTCCTTTTTTTCCTTTTGGCCTTTCTCTTTTTTTCTTTTTGGCCTTTCTCTTTTTTTTCTCTTTTTTTCTTTTCTTTTGTAAAGTCTGAAGTCTCATCCCGACTTGTGGGGGAATCATAGTCTTCATCATCCTTTCCTCACTAGGACAATGCTCTAATAATGAAGATCATCAGACTTTTATAGATTTACAACTCAAAGCTAGAACAAGATATGACTCTATATGAATGCCTCCGGCGTGTACGGGGATATGCAATGAATCAAGAGCGACATGTATGAAAATTATGAAGGTGGCCTTGCCACAAATACGATGTCAACTACATGATCATGCAAAAAGCAATATGACAAAAGTAATGTGTGTCATATGAAAGGAATGGTGGAAAGTTGCATGGCAATATATCTCGGAATGGCTATGGAAATGCCATAATAGGTAGGTATGGTGGCTGTTTTGAGGAAGGTAAACGGTGGGTGTAAGGTACCAGCAAAAATTGCACGATACAAGAGAGGCTAGCAATGGTGGAAGGGTGAAAGAGTGCGTATAATCCATGGACTCAACATTAATCAAAGGAACTCATATACTTGTTGCAAAAATTTAGAAGTCATCAAAAACCAAAGTACTACGCGCATGCTCCTAGGGGATAGATTGGTAGGAAAAGACCATCGCTCGTCCCCGACCGCCACTCATAAGGAAGAAAATCAATAAATAAAATTGTGCTCCAACTTCATCACAAAGAGGTTCACCATACGTGCATTCTACGGGAATCACAAGCTTCAACACAAGCATTCTTTAAATTCATAATCACCCAACTAGCATGACTTTAATATCACTACCTCCATATCTCAAAACAATTATCAAGCATCAAATTGGTCATAGCATCCAATTCACTTTCTATGATAGTTTTTATTATACCCAACTTGGATGCTCATCATTCTAGGACCAACTTTATGATAATAGCAAATACCATGCTGTTCTAAAAGACTCTCAAAATAATATAAGTGAAGCATGAGAGACTAGCAATTTCTTCAAAATTAAGACACCACCGTGTTCTAAAAGATATAAGTGAAGCACTAGACAAAAAACTATCAAGCTCAAAAGATATAAGTGAAGCACATAGAGTATTCTAGCAAATTCTAATCAAATAGGCTTCTCTCAAAAGGTGTGTACATCAAGGATGATTGTGGTAAACTAAGAAGCAAAGACTAATATAATACACGACGCTCCAAGCAAAACACATATCATTTAGCGAATAAAAATATAGCTCCAAGTAAAGTTACCAATGAACGAAGACGAAAGAGGGGATGCCTTCCCGGGGCATCCCCAAGCTTAGGCTTTTGGCTATCCTTGAATATCTTGGGGTGCCATAAGCATCCCCAAGCTTAGGCTCTTGCCACTCCTTATTCCATAGTCCATAAAAGCTTTACCCAAAACTTGAAAACTTCACAACACAAAACTCAACAGGAAATCTTATAAGCTCCGTTAGTGAAAGAAAACAAAACCACCACATAAGGTACTGCCATGAGATCATTATTTATTTATTCTGGTGTTAAACCTATTGTATTCCAACTTCTTTATGGTTCATAGACTGAATTACTAGCCATAGATGCATTGAAATAAGCAAACAACACACGAAAAACAGAATCTGTCAAAAACAGAATAGTCTGTAACAATCTGTAACTAACGCAAACTTCTGGAACACTAAATATCCTACCAAAATACGAAGTCCTGGAAAATTTGTCTATTGAACAGAAGCAAAAAGAATCAACGCAAAAGCCCGTTCCTGTGAATTAACAAAATTATATTCATGCACGCAAAGTTCCTATTTTTTCAGCAGAAACAAATCAACTATCATTGTAGGTTATCCTATAGGTTCTACTTGGCACAAACACTAATTAAAAGATAAAAACACATCTAACCAGAAGGTAGATGCAAGATTTATTACTAAACAGGAGCAAAACCAAAAAACATAAAGAAAAATTGGGTTGCCTCCCAACTAGCGCTATTGTTTAACGCCCCTAGCTGGGCATAAAAAGCAAAGATAGATCTAAGTGGTGCCGTCTTTGACACTAAATTCATAAGTAGCATGCTTGTGATCTCTAGGGCTTTCTCCCTTTTAGCAATGGCTAAACCTTTAGGCAAAAATTCAAGAAATTCATTGGTAGCAAAAGGTTCCTTAACGATAGAGAGGCAATTTGGAAGAACAGTTATGGATTTGAGATCCGCGTCTCCCTTGCTAGAAGATTCACCCTTATTTTTAGGAACATAAATAAACTTGGCAGTTTTAGTAAGGGGTTTTGGAGTGTTTTTCATAGGGGAAAACGCGGAACCTAAGTTTGTAATGATATCCTCAAGTTTATCAATTCTAGTAGAATCTAGATCTATTCTTTCATTGACTATAGGTTCCTTTTCCTTAAGACATTTCAAAGTAACTCCAACCTTAGACCCAAGTTGGGTAATGTGATTATGAATCTTTTTATCCAAATTTTCAATCAACTCAATAGTGGCAATTTTATTTTCAATAATATCAAGCCGTTGCATCACATGTTCTAGAGTTAAAACCGTTCCATTAACCAAAAGAGGTGGTGGGCCAAACAAATCTAACATAGCATTATAAGCATCAAACGTATGGCTACTCATAAAATCACCTCCGGAAGCAATATCAAGAACACATCTATTCCAAGGAGTAATGCCTACATAAAAATTGCGGAGAAGAACGGAAGTAGCAAGCTCCCTAGTAGCTTTATATTGCGCATTGCAAATTCTATGCCAAGCAACTTTTAAACTGTCACCTTCCCTTTGCTTAAAATTGTGAATTTCTTGTTCGGGAGTGAGAATAACAATAGGAGGACTAGCCATGGACGAGGTAAACGAACTAACACACAAGCAAACAGAAAAACGGCAAGCGAAAAGAGAGGAGGAGATTGGGAAAGAGAGGGCGAATAAAACGGCAAGGGTGAAGTGGGGGAGAGGAAAACGAGAGGCAAATGGCAAATAATGTAAATGCGAGGGAGATGGGATTGTGATGGGTACTTGGTATGTCTTGACTTGAGCGAAGACCTCCCTGGCAGTGGCGCCAGAAATCCTTCTTGCTACATCTTGAGCTTGCGTTGGTTTTCCTCGAAGAGGAGAGCGTGATGCAGCAAAGTGTAGCGTAAGTATTTACCTCAGTTTTAAGAACCAAGGTATCAATCCAGTAGGAGGCTCCTCAAAAGTCCCACGCACCTACAACAACAAACTGAGAACTCGCAACCAACGCAATAAAGGGCTTGTCAATCCCTTCACGACCACTTGCGAAAGTGAGATCTAATAAAGATAGTATGATAAGATAAATATATTTTTGGAATTTTATAATATAGATGCAAAAAGTAAAGATGCAAAAAAAGTAGATTGAAAGCAAATATGATAAGAGATAGACCCAGGGGCCATAGGTTTCACTAGAGGCTTCTCTCAAGATAGCATAAGTATTACGGTGGGTGAACAAATTACTGTCGAGCAATTGATAGAAAAGCGCATAGTTATGTGATTATCTAGGCATGATCATGTATATAGGCATCACGTCCATAACAAGTAGACCGACTCCTGCCTGCATCTACTACTATTACTCCACACATCGACCGACTCCTGCATGCGTCTAGAGTATTAAGTTCATAAGAACAGAGTAACGCATTAAGCAAGATGACATGATGTAGAGGGATAAACACATGCAATATGATATAAACCCCATCTTGTTATCCTCGATGGCAACAATACAATTCGTGTCTTGTAACCCTTTCTGTCACTGGGTAAGAACACCGCAAGATTGAACCCAAAGCTAAGCACTTCTCCCATGGTAAGAAAGATCAATCTAGTAGGCCAAACCAAACTGATAATTCGAAGAGACTTGCAAAGATAACTCAATCATACATAAAAGAATTCAGAGAAGATTCAAATATTATTCATAGATAAACTTGATCATAAACCCACAATTCATCGGATCTTGACAAACACACCACAAAAAGAGACTACATTGAATAGATCTCCACAAGAGAGGGGGAGAACATTGTATTGAGATCCAAAAAGAGAGAAGAAGCCATCTAGTTAATAACTATGGACCCATAGGTCTGTGGTAAACTACTCACAACTCATCGGTGGGGCAAGGATGTTGATGTAGAGGCCCTCGATGGTTGCTTCCCCATCCGACAGAGTGCCGACAAGGGCTCCAAGATGGGATCTCGCGGATACAGAAGGTTACGGCGGTGGAAATTGTGTTTCGTCGTGCTCCTGGATGATTTCGGGGTACGTAGGTATATATAGGAGGAAGAAGTACGTCGGTGGCCGCCCGAGGGGCCCACGAGACAGGGGGCGCGCCCTATAGGGGGGGCGCGCCCTCCTATCTCGTGGGGCCCTCGGAGGCTTCTTGACTTGCACTCCAAGCTCTCCAGATTAGATTTGTTCCAAAAATAACGCTCCCAAAGGTTTCATTCCGTTTGGACTCCGTTTGATATTCCTTTTCTTCGAAATACTGAAATAGGCAAAAAAACAGCAATATGGGTTGGGCCTCCGGTTAGTAGGTTAGTCCCAAAAATGATATAAATGTGTAAAATAAAGCTCATAAACATCCAAAAGGGGTAATATAATAGCATGGAACAATAAAAAATTATAGATACGTTGGAGACATATCAGACCCCAAAGTGAACGAGCCAGATAAACAGACGTCGATAGCCTCATAAGCTTCAATTCATAACCCTGAGGACACTACTCACGACCCACCACCAGAAGTTGACGATGCTACCGTGGATCCAATGAACATAAATGCTGATCCTCCAAGCCCTAAGCCGTCCCGTCCTAAGCCGCCAAGCCCTGCCAAGCCTGTCAAGGAGGCTACCCTGGACAAGACTATCGAGGATGTCTTCATTACTGGACGGGTTACACCGAACTGGGAAACCCCACAATGTTGGCCAAGCATAATGCAAAAGAAGAGCCGCCTCCAGGAGGAAAAATGAAGCTGGACCTAGAAAGCTATGTTTTCGTTGGTGCTGGTGACATCTACTCCGGCTATTTGAACTGCCTCCATGTCAACCTTATGAGGGAGCACTATGAGGTATGATTATTGACTCCGCTTCATATGCATCCATGTAGCCGCCAAGTCTAGAATATAAGAACAACTGGAGTATGTCGTAGACTTTAGAATTAAATTGTAAATTGTAGTTCACCTGCAGAAGTTACTCATGTAAGATCTGATCTGGTCGTCCCCAAGGGCCGGCTTAAACTGATAATTTGAACCAGGACTTTAAGTTAATCCAAACTTGTAGCCTCCAAGGGCCTGCTTAAACTGACAATTTGAACCACGACTTCAAGTTTAAAAATGACCTACATTAGCCCCCAAGTGCCAAAGATATTGCTTGCAATGTGCTTGGGACATGTATTATTATATATGAATCCTGAGCTATCATATTTGACCCTTTTCCACTGGAAGCTTTGTCTCTGAAGGATGTAGAACTTGGCGACTTAGTCAAAAACATCAAACACCAAGAAGTTGAGACTGTGAAAGCAGAAGCAAAATATCAATTTTCCATGAAGGAGACTGAGAAGCTTAAAGCTGATTTAGCTACGGAGAGGGCCGCCTTTGAAACAGACAAAGCAAACTTGCTGAAGCATGCACAAGACGCAGAAGCCCAACTGAAGCCACCTGCTGATGAGCTAGCCATCTTAAAGGGACATATTACTCACATGACAGCCGCCATCTTTGGTAAAATTCATACTCAGTCCCATCTCTGTTGCAATATAATATTAAACCGCCAAGCAATTCTAAATGTTGGTTGTATGACAATATGAACAGGCCCCAGAAGTGCTAGTCTTGGTCAAGATATGCTGTTGTAGCTAAAGGCCATATACTCTTTCACAGAACAACTATACACTGGCACGCTCGCGGTTTGGTGGCATTAGGAGGCAACTGAAAGCCGTCAAGTCACATTAAAGTTGTGCAAGATCGTTTCTCCACTCTTCCCAGGCAAATCAAAGAACAGAGACTATCATCTGCCCGAGCAGAGCCCTTGTTGCTCTTGGTCGTGCGAAGGCGTGGGCCGCAGAACTTGACCTGGCGGAGATAGCCTCCGGATGCCCCAAATTCAAGGATGACAAGTCGCCCTTTGAGGAGAAGGACTTCAACTAGTGCATTCGTGAGATGCGGCCTGTGGCCTGCAAACTGGTGGAAGAGTTGAACATGTTTAACTACACGGCGACTTATGATGAGAACAATAAGAAAATACCAGCGCCGACCTTTAACCCTATCAATTTCATTCCTCCTTGGCGTAAGCATATTTTTGCTTCTGACGTACATCATTCCCTAATTCTCAATGATGAAGCCAGTTTTGAAGCTTTAACCGGCATCGACTGGACAATGGCTAACCTCCAGATGATAGACGTAGAAGAAGAACCAGCGCAGTATAACCCGGATCCTTCAACTCGCCGGGGCGAAGATAACTGATCTAGGGGGCGGCTCTCAGACTTCGGTATAATGCTTCAGTGGAAAAACACTCTCAATTTTTGGGCTTGCGGTAGCCTGGTAATAGGCTAGATTAAAAAATGACTCTCATTCCGTCGTGCATGTTTAGCCTTTAACTGTTAAATTGTCAATTTGATATTTAAGATCCGCCCCTGTGCTTTCTCATACTGTCATCATCCGTGTGGGTCAAATCAATATTTTCATATTTCCTATAGATTGAAACCAGGGAGATGCCTTTATAATTATGATTTGGAGCGGGTATCAACCTGAAGTCATGAAATATCATGATTTTGATTGCTCAAGGCAAAAAAATATCATGGGGACTTAAAGTCTACTATCAGGGCGGGTTACCAAACCCAAAAATGCTCAAATATGAGTCATATGTTCAGGGCTACATGGCCTGAGTTGTAAAAAGCTCACTTGAGCAGAAAATATACAAGTCCAAAATGGTGAGAAGAAATAGAAATCCAGAAAAAATTGAGTGCTTTCATACGACGCTAAGCCTTAAAACCCAAGTGCTTTCATAGGCCTCCAAGACTTAAAACCCAAGTGCTTTCATGGGCCGCACAAACACTAAGTTAATCCTTGCTCACCGTAAGCCGGCCCTCACATGACGAACCGTTGTTTTAACCTTAACAAGTTCAGAGTCTTGACAAAGGTTGATTGTTAAGAGTACGACGGGTCATTCAGGATTACCTGGCAGCGTAGCATTGTGCATATAGGCAGGATAACTCAGGATTCGGCGTTCACGCCTAGTCAAGAGGGTATGAAAGCTAAACCTGATGGGTTGGAAGCCCCCAAGTGACCTTATGAACAATTAATAAAGACTTGGATGCTTAGAAATAAAATTAAAGAGGCCCTGAATTATCAGGGATGCCGGCTTATTATATTGATCATAATATATACATTAATAATAGTGTGTACAACGACAAGATCCGGTGGCTCAAGTGTAATAAGGCCGAAGATGAGCGATGTTCCAACGCCGGCGAGTCTCCTCCTCCGACTTATTTGAGTCCTTGTGTTCTCGTATATCAATGAGGTAGTATGACATGTTGTTCAGGTTCTTGCTGGCCACAAAGGGTCCTTCCCAAGGTGGGGATAGCTTATGCAGATCTGTTTGATCTTGGATTAAACGGAGCACCAAGTCGCCTTCCTGGAAGGTTCTGGTCTTGACTCTGCGGCTATGGTAGTGACGCAGATCTTGTTGATATATCGCTGAACGAGCCGCCGCAAGGTCACGCTCCTCATCCAACACATCAAGTGCCTCCCGACGTGCTATTTCATTAGCAGCCTCAACGTAAGCTGCCACACGGGGCGAGTCATGAAGGATATCGCTTGGAAGAACCGCCTCTGCCTCGTAGACCATGAAGAAGGGCGTATAGCCTGTTGACCTGTTGGGAGTAGTATTGATGCTCCAAATTACTAAGGGTAACTCCTCAACCCAACAACCCAGCGTCCGCTGCAAAGGAACCATAAGCCGGGGCTTTATACCTCTCAAGATTTCCTTATTGGCCCTCTGAGCTTGACCGTTAGACTATGGGTGAGCCACTTATGAGACGTCAAGACGAATATGCTCCTGTTGACAAAACTCTCTCATAGCACCCTTAGACAGATTAGTGCCATTGTCAGCTATGATACTATGAGGGTAACCAAAATGGAAGATTACTTTCTTTATGAATTGAACCGCCTTTGCCACATCACTCTTACTGACCGGCTCGGCCTCAACCCACTTAGTAAATTTGTCAAATGCCACCAAAATGTGGGTCTTCTTATCCTTAGATCTCTTGAAAGGTCCAACCATGTCAAGCCCCCAAACTGCAAACCGCCAAGTAATTGGAATCATCCGCAATTCTTGAGCCGGCACATGAGCTCGTCGAGAGAATTTCTACAGCCATCACACTTGCTGACAAGATCCTCCACATCAGCATGAGCTGTCAACCAGTAAAATCCATGATGAAAAGCTTTAGCCACAAGAGATTTAGAGCCAATGTGATGACCACAATCACCTTCATGGATTTCCCTTAGAATCTCACGGTCTTCTTCAGGAGAAACACAACGCTGGAACACACCTGTGACACTACAGCGGTGGAACTCGCCATTGACAATTGTCATAGACTTACACCGCCGGGTTATCTGCCTAGCCAAAGTTTCATTATCAGGTAATTCGCCCTGGGACATATAATCCAAATAGGGAACTGTCCAATCAGGAATTGCATGAAGAGCCGCCACCAGCTGTGCCTCCGGTTCAGGAATAGCAAGATCTTCTGATGGCAATTTGACTGAAGGATTAGGTAATATATCAGGAAAAACATTAGGGGTACCGGCTTACGTTGAGACCCAAGCCGTCTCAAAGCATCAGCCGCCTCATTCTTTCTTCGATCAAGATGCTCCACCTGATAACCTTCAAAGTGACCAGCAATATTGTCAACCGCTCGGTAATAAGCCGCCATGAGTGGGTCTTTGGAATCCCAAGTGCCTGAAACTTGCTGAGCCACTAAATCTGAGTCGCCAATAGGAGCTGCTAAATCTGAGCCACTAAATCTGAGCCACTAAAGGCTCTTTCTCAATAGGAGCTGCTAGAACCGGCAGCTCAGCTAACTGTTTTTAAGCCCGTCAAATGCCTCATTAGTAGCATCACTCCATAAAAAATGATATATTTTCTTCATCATCTGGTACAGAGGAATATCCTTCTCTCCAAGCGGCTTATAAACCGGTTTAAAGCTGCAATATGACCCGCCAAAAGATCGATGTCATCGACGCACCCCGGCTTAGCCAACGAAGTGATAGCTTTGATTTTCTCCGGGTTAGCTTCAATAGCTCTCTTAGAGACAAAAAAACCCAAGAGCTTGCCTATAGGCACACCAAAAACACATTTGGCCAGGTTAAGCATCATTTTGTAGACCCGGAGATTATCAAAGGTCTCTTTTAGATCATCCAATAGAGTCTCCTTCTTTCTGGACTTCACAACAATATCATCCACATAAGCATGAACAGTGTGTCCAATTTGACTATGGAAACAGTTTTGGACACGACGCTGATAATTCGCCTGGGCACTTTTGAGCCCAAAAGGCATAGACACAAAGCAGAAAGCTCCAAAAGGTGTGATAAAAGTCATCTTCTCTTAGTCTTTGACTTCCATCTTGATCTGATGGTAACCAGAATAGGCATCCAGGAACACAAATGCTCACAACTCCCCGTAGCATCTATGATATGATCAATATGGGGAAGAGCAAAAGGATCGGCTGGACAAGCTTTATTGGGGTCTGTATAATCCACACACATACGCCCCATTTTTCTTATGTACCAGCACCGGGTTAGCCAACCACTCATGGTGAAAAACTTCGACAATGAACCCGGCCGCTAAGAGGTGGGCCGCCTCTTCTCCAATGGCCTTACATCGCTCTTCATTGAAACAACGAAGGAACTGCTTGACCGGCTTAAATTTAGGATCAATATTGAGAGTGTGCTCAGGGAGTTCTCTCGGTACACCCGGCATGTCTGAAGGCTTCCATGCAAAGATGTCCTGATTCTCACGGATGAACTCGATGAGCGTGCTTTCCTATTTTGGATCCATATTAGCACTGATAGTGAACTACTGAGATGAGTCACCAGGGACAAAATCAATTTGTTTGGTATCATCCACAAACTTAAACTTCAGCAAAGGTTCTTGCTCTATGGTTGGCTTTTTAAAAGGGGTCATGTCAGCCTGGTCGACATTATCCTTGTAAAATTTAAGTTCCTCTATATCACAACAGACATGGCATAAGTAGCATCACCTTCCTCGCATTTCAAAGCAATCTTTCTATTACCATGAACTATAATGGTACCCTTACATCCTGGCATCTTAAGCTGCAGATACACATAACAAGGTCGCGCCATAAATTTGGCGTAAGCCGGCCGTCCAAACAAAGCATGATAAGGGTTTTTGATTTTAACCACTTCAAACCACAATGTTTCTACCATGTAATCATAGTCATTGCCAAAAGCCACTTCTAAGGCAATCTTACCAACTAGATATGCTGATTTACCAGGTACCACACCATGGAAGACTGTAGAGGACGGCTTAAGATCTTTGTTACTCAAATTCATGCAGCGAAAGGTATCTTAATAAAGGATACAGACGTTGATGCGTCCATCCGTAAGCACCTTAGTGAATTTATAACCCCCAACTTGAGGGGATACCACTAATGCTAGCTGACCTGGATTGCCAACCCGGGGCGGGTGATCCTCACGACTCCATACAATTGGTTGCTTTGACCACCGTAAATATTGAGATACAGTCGGTTCAATTGCATTGGCCACACGTTTATGAACCTTCTGATCTCGCTTGCAAAGGATTGTGGTGAAAACCTGATATTGGCCACTATTAAGCTGCTTTGGATTACTCTGATACCCTGACTGCTATTGCTTGTTACCCTGATTAGGCTACTGGTTATAACCGCCCTGATTGCCCTGACCTTGATATCTAGAATTTGAGCTGCCACCCCCAAAACCGGGGTCATGGGAGCCAGACCCTGACCCGCCATGTGGGCCATTATTGTTATTATGATTCTAATCAAAACAGGAATTCTTATATTGCTTCATAATAAAAAAATCCTTCCACAAATGACCTGACGACTTATTCGGAGGACTATGCTTTGGGCACGGCTCGTTCAACATCGCCTCAAGGTTAAATCTTGGTCCTCCAAACTGTGGTGGCTTTCCCTTGATTGCTATATTGTGCATCGGTATTAGCCACAAAATCTGACCCACCATCGGTTTTCTTGCGCTTGCCACTGTTGCCCTAGTTGTGTCCTGTCATATTCTGTTGCTGACCCTTACCGTTGTCATTCTTCTTCCCCTTGTTGGACTTATCCTCATCAAACCTAGGGTCCTTAGTATTAGCTGGGTCGGCATATTTGATGAGAGCAGCCATGAGCTCTCCCGTGTTGTTACAGTGACGTTTAAGCCGCCCCAACTTCTGTTTTAGGGGCATGAAGTGGCAATTCTTTTCTAAAATCAAAACAGGAGAGCCGGCGTGATGCTATCCGATGAGTGGATAATAGCTGAAACCCGACTTACCCAGTGGTGGGCCGACTCATCCTCACACTAGACACAAGCGTCTAGATCAATAATCGACACAGGCTACTTACACGTGTCTTTGAAATTCTGAATTAAGCGCGCCTTCAACCAGCCCACAAATTGATGGAGTTGGCAGGTAACCCCTTCAACCAGGTTCGAGCCGGTCCATCTAGCATCATGGTGAAGTGCTTGGCACATACAGCATCATTAACATCCAACATCTCCATAGCCAGCTCATAGCTCTTGATCCAAGCCTCAGATGGAAGATCAGCTGTGTAATTAGGCACCTTACGAGGACCCTTAAAATCTTTGGGTAGACGCTCATTGCGTAGAGCTGGCACTAGATATAGCACTACAACTGACCTAGAGGTCTCCCAGCTTCCATAGACACAGAAAGATTCAACTGAAACTGCTGGTGATCCCCCACTTGAGCCGCCAATTCTGCCTCGCGACGCACTCTATCTTGATCCGCAAGGGCCTGAGCAGCATTATGATCGCGCGGCGGGTTATCAGCTTGACGCGGGTTACGATGCTGGTCACTACTGGAAACCGTCGGCAATTCGGTATGACAACTATAGCTGCGACTCTGATGAGGCATTGAATGAATACAATCGCGACTGTATGGATAAGCCGCCTGCTGTGTGACCGCTGTTTGAAGGAGCTCAACGGCATTACGGGTCTCCACAGCCACCGACGACTCTCCCTCAATGGGAATTGCTGCCAATCGACTGGCTTCCGCTAACATGTTGTCCACTGGGTTAGAGTAATGACCAGAAGGTGTTGGTACCCGTTGAGGCGGGGCCAGATCCATACGAGGCGGGTCTGGTATACGGGGTTGAGTCGCCGCTCCAGTCACAGGTGCCTCAGTGGCCCGGGTACTCGTTCCCGCTTCGAGCATGTTAAAGAGATTCCGCCCCTCAAACTGTGAAGGAAGGCGGCTCTAGTGACTCCTTCGAAGAACAACATTTGATGTATTCTGATCCAGGTTTAGACGAAAGCCCTCTACCCTTATCCGCTGTGACTCAGCATCCAGGTCGGCTCGTTCTGTGGTCAGACTGACATTCTCTGCCTCAAGATCCTCTCGGGCCTTGGTCACCTCATCTCGTAGTTTTGCAATCTCCGCATTATGCTGCACTTGATTCTCTGGAGTCACCTCTGTAACTAACAGAGTCGCAAAGCATCCAAGAGTTCAAGTAAGACTTGAGCCGACGGACGTGCAGAGCTGCTCGCCCCGACCATTGCAGCAACGGTTGAACCAGACATCATGGCCGCAGTAGTTGAGGATTGTAAAACTGGTTGCATGTCAGCCATGAAAATAGCAGCCCTGCTCAGCAGCTCATAGGGCTCCGGAATACTGTCGCCGTCGGAATAGCCCCGAATCCCATCGTCTTGTAGTTGATAGATTGAGTCGATTTCATCGGTTGAGGACTGATCACCTGAATAGATTTTCGTGTCTCCACCAGACGTAGAACCTTCCTCAAGACCCGCTGTCGGTGTCAAAACCGGCGGATCTCGGGTAGGGGGTCCCGAACTGTGCGTCTAGGCGGATGGTAACAGGAGACGAGGGACACGATGTTTTACCCAGGTTCGGGCCCTCTTAATGGAGGTAAAACCCTACGTCCTGCTTGATTAATATTGATGATGTGTATTACAAGAGTGGATCTACCACGAGATCAAGGAGGCTAAAACCCTAGGAGCTAGCCTATGGTATGATTGTTGTAATGGATGTTGTGTCCTACGGACTAAAGCCCTCCGGTTTATATAGACACCGGAGGGGGCTAGGGTTACACAGAGTCGAATACAATGGTAGCAGATCTACATATCCGTATTGCCAAGCTTGCCTTCCACGCCAAGGAAAGTCCCATCCGGACACGGGACGAAGTCTTCAATCTTGTATCTTCATAGTCTTGGAGTCCGGTGGACGATGATAGTCCGGCTGTCCCGACACCCCCTAGTCCAGGACTCCCTCAGTAGCCCCTGAACCTGGCTTCAATGACGATGAGTCCGGCGCGCATAATGTTCGGCATTGCAAGTCGGGTTCCTCCTCCTAATAATCCATAGAAGATTGTGAACACCAGGATAGTGTCCGTCTCTGCAAAATAAATTCCACGTTCCACCGTAGAGAGAATAATATATACACAAGTTCAATTTGCTGACGTATTTTGCGGCATGACGTCACACCACTACCAAGCCTTTACTTGAATCGTTTTTTATTATACCGCCTCAGCGCGTTTAGCGAAGCGGTTTCCTTGGCACGTCTTGTCGAAGCAGAGATCGTGTTCCCCTTATTCCGGGATCCTCATCAATACGGACGTGGGTAACCCAACCGCGCCATTGATGGTGGCGCTTGGGGGATAAGCGAGTTTTACTAGGCCGGTGGGGACGTATAGTCTTCGTCCGCCCATATATAAGGGGATAAGGATCCACCCTTTTTACCTACGCCTTCTTCCTCCTTTGCTTATCCATCTCCGCGCACTCTCGAGCTCCAGCGCCCAAGTCCGCGCATCTCGCCTCGACCTTCTCCGACCATGTCCAGAGCGGGAGGCAAATGGCTGGCCTCCTCTCTGACGGAGGAGCACATCGTAAAACTGTGCCGCGCCGGATATCTATCCGGCGACATCGCGCACCGGCTGCCCGACAAGGGGTAGCTCATCCCCACCCCCAGGCCCCATGAGAGGGTCGTATTCCTTCCCCACTTCCTCCGCGGACTGGGCTTTCCACTTCACCCCTTTGTCCGGGGGCTCATGTTCTACTATGGCCTAGATTTCCACGATCTGGCGCCAAACTTCATCCTCAACATCTCGGCGTTTATCGTCGTGTGCGAGGCCTTCCTCTGCATCCAGCCCCACTTCGGCTTGTGGCTCAAGACCTTCAATGTCAAGCCGAAGGTAGTGAAGGGCACTCAAGTAGAGTGCGGAGGCGCCATGTTGGGCAAGATGCCCAACATCATCTGGTTCGAAGGGGCCTTCGTGGAATCCGTCAAGGCGTGGCAATCGGGGTGGTTCTATATCACCGGGCCGCGCGACCCTAGGTGGGCGACGGCCCCCGAGTTCAGATCTGGTATCCCTATGCAGCTCACCTCCTGGAAAGAGAAGGGCTTGCTATGGGGTAGTTCGGAGGAGGTGACGGGACTTCAAGCCTGTATCCAGAAGCTGGTGAACAAGAAGCTCAAGCTTGTCAATGTGGTCCAAGTCATGCTCATCCGCCGGGTTCTCCCCTGCCAACAACGGGCATTTAAATTGTGGGAGTTCAATCCGGCATAGCACCAGGCATTGAGCGGGCTCTTCGATACAACGTATGAAGGCGCCTGGAGGGTGTTGTTCAAGGGCGCCGAGGCTCCCGCATCCGCCACTGAAGATCACGGATTTCACTCGCAGCGTCCAACTGACGAGGTAAGTGATTCTACCCCTTTACGGGACACTTGTTTTTGATAGTTTGACTCCACGCGGGTTTCAATATCCCTTTTCCTTTGACAGGACTGGATGAGGAAGGCCGAGCAGATCATCTGCCCAGCTCCCATGCCAGAAAACCCAGTAGACGCCCGTCTAGCGGGGCTGCTGGTTCCGGCACCGCATGTGGTGCCGGAGAAGAAGGCCAAGAAGGAGGCCACGGGTACTCGAAAGAGTTCCCGCTTTCAGGTGTCCGACGATTCCGGGGTTGACTCCTCCCCCGAAGGCGAGGAGGAGGAAGAAGACCCTCTCTCAGAGGAAGGAGAGAGGAAGAGGAAGGCTTCCCCGACAGGGGAGGCCGAAGGGTCCAAGAGGGGAAGGACTATTCCCCCGGACAGCTCCGCCAACACCAACGTTGGCGACGAAGAGTGGCCCTCAAGGGCCAGGCCTCCGGCAAGATCGTAAGTATCCGGATTCCTGAATGATCTATAATTTCTCTTTTGTGTCACATAGTGACCTTCTAATGCCGCACACTGCCCGCAGTCCGGCCGATGATGATCTCCCCGCTTCATCGAGCGGGTCGTTGGCTCCGTCGGATGTGGATTCCATCCCGACTGCCTCCACCCCTCGCACCGCTGAGGACGCCAAGGTGGGATCCCAGGAAGGGACCCATCAGGAGGAGGCTCCGGAGGCGCCGCAAGGCAGCCTCCCGGACTTTGCGCCGGACTCCACGACGGAACCCGCAGTGGTTCCGGAGTCCGGCAGGCGGTCCCTTCGCAAGAAGGGAAAGACCGTGACGCCGGCGGCCTCCGTCCAACCGGAGGTGCTGGACAACTTGCTGGAGGCGCTCAAAGGCGCTTCCATCGAGTAAGAACACTGCACTATCATGAGTGCGGTGATTCAGAAGGTTCAGCTCGCCAAGAGCGGGCTGACCGAAGCCTGCAGTACCCTTCTAACAGGCTTTGAGGTAAGAAGTTAAAAATATATAATGTAATACCGCATAGACAGTAGCCCCTGATGCTCGGTTCGGTGTTCGGAAAGAAAAGTCGGACTGAGGATCTAAAAAAAAAGATATACGAAAGGTTGCTAAAAAGTATGTCAATATGGGTTTGCAGGCTACGCTGCTGACCTCTGCCGCACTGACTGCAGAGGTCGGTGCATTGAAGCAGGATCTCGAGCGGTCCGAGCAAGAGCTCGGCCGTGCTAAGAAGCAGCTCGAGGACAAAGAAGGTGAGTAACACCACTTTGAATAGTTACCTTACAGAAAAGGATTTAGGTTGCAAAGAATAACAAGGATAACATGGGTACTGCAGGGGCCACGAACGAGGTGGCGACCCTGAAGGAGGCTCTGTCCGCGGCCGAACGCAATGCGGCCGCGGAACGGGCAGAGCGAGAGAAGCAGGAGGCGCGGGTGGCGGATGTGCGGCAAGAGCTCCAGGCTCTCATGGAGAAGCATGACAGTTTGGAGCGCGACTCCAAGACTCGAGAGTCCGAGCTTGCCTCGGCTCTCGAAAGTGCCAAGTCCGCCAAGGCCGAGGCCCGTAAGGCCCTTCAGGAGGTTGAGGATGTGAAGAAAATAGCGGCGGGTAAGGCATTTTCATGCAAAGCAAGCATGTTAATGTAAACTACCTGACACTTACCCGAATTTGGAGCTCTCCAGGGGCGTTTGCAGATCTGCCTCGCAGTGTATCCAATGCCGCCGCATTCTACCGTGGCGAGGAGGGGAGCTCAACGGAGAAGGTCCTCTGGTCTCAGTATGCTGAGGCCGGCCATCCGGTGCCCCCTAGCGACCAGCTGAAGCAGCTGGTCGAACTCCACAAGGTAGCTGAGGAGGCCATGAAGGGCCTGATAGTACGGCTGTGGCCTGGAGAGGCCATGCCTGGGAGCTACTTCGACCTCGTGCGGCGGCTGGTGGATGCGTGCCCCTGGGTGGAGGTCATCAAGCGCTCCGCCTGTATTGAAGGTGCTCGTCGGGCCCTTGCCCGCGCAAAGGTGCACTGGGGCAAGCTGGATGCGGAGAGGCTTATCACTGACGCGCCGCCAGCGGGCAAGGAGTATCGTACGCCCGAGATGTACTATAAGACTGTCCTGAAGGGTGCCCGCAAGATTGCGGATGAGTGCCCCAAAGATGTAATTATTGAGTAGACTCGCTATGTATTATCCTGTGCGCTGAAAACTTTGTTCGTATGCGCTAAGCAACGCTTGTTTAATTTAAATATTACCTTTTGTGCGGCCGTTTATAAAATCTGAGAGATGGCAAGTCGTCGGCTTCAGCCCCCATCACTAGTGCTGGGGTGTTCGGGATAAATTTGAGCACTCTTGTTCCCATTTTTGGGTCCATCTAGGGAGGCGCTCAACACAACGAACAAGGCAACCGGACTTATAATGCTTGAACACTCTCACTTAGCCATAGAATTCTATAATTTTAAATTTCGGCGAAGACCCTAGTATTCGGAAGACCGAATTCGGGGCGCTATCCATGCCTTCGTCAGACATTATCCGGTTCTTCGCTCGAAGCGGCATAAGTCTTTAGGGACCCGAAAAGACCTCTCGAATAGCGACCAGTCTCTCGCCTTATCATGCCAGTCAGTTTTAGCTTTCTCCACTGAGGCGCTAGCCCAGCTCAACCGGGGCGCAATCGCAGTGGTTCTCCTAGTGCTACCTTAGCCGACGGAACGGAACGTAAGGTACCAAAACATGGGAGCCGGGCAAACCCAACTATTGACCCAAGACATGATTCGGAGCCGATTCATATAATGCTATAAGTTCGGGGTGCCGCACTTGTGAAAGTGTTCGGACTTATCACACCATAATGCGGGGAACATAAGCCCCTGGTGTATTCGGCCGTACCAAAATATACGGGTGCAAGATGTCATTAATGAACATATATGTAAAGTGATGCAATTATAGGCAAAAAATGCTGCATTATTTATTTAAGGAATTCTGCTGTGAGTGCGGAATGATACAAATAGTGCGGCAAGCAAGGGATTGGACTAATTAAACATGTCCCCCTTCAGGGGTGGGCTGTGGACTGGTGTGTATAATCAAATTTAATGCTCGTAATGGAGACAACCTGAGTGTTCGTCGCAGCCTTTTTTCCTCCCTGGCTGTTGCATCATGAGTTCGGCGGGCGCGCCGCCGGACAGGGCCTCTGGTGAACGGAGTCCTGTATATAAGAAAAAGGAAAATGAAAAATAAAAAAGGTGACACACTTGGGAGCCCCTGGTGTGGTCGAGCCGCACTCTGGGTCTGTTGTGGTTGTGCACCTCCCCATATGCCCATGGTATCTCCAGAGCGTAGTGATGTATGCGGAGGGCTTGTCTTGTGATCATGTGAGGGCTGGGTTTGGGGCCGCATTGCTACGCGTGCTCGGAACGCGCCAGGTGTTCTTGATTGATGTTGCTCCGGGCGCGTTTGGCTGTGTCCGGTCGTTTAACGACCGGACTCGAAAATTGCCTTAGAAGGCTGCTCTGTACTTCTACCGCGAGAGCCGCTGTATGTTCCTCCGTTCGGAGGGAGTGTTCCGTGTTTCCGTTAACCGTAATGACTCCACGAGGGCCTGGCATATTGAGCTTGAGGTATGCATAATGCGGCACCGCGTTGAACTTTGCAAACGCGGTTCGCCCGAGCAGAGCGTGATAGCCGCTGCGGAACGGGACTATGTCGAAGATTAACTCCTCGCTCCGGAAATTATCCGGTGATCCGAAGACCACTTCCAGCGTGACTGAGCCTGTACAATTGGCTTCAACACCTGGTATGACGCCTTTGAAGGTCGTTTTTGTAGGTTTAATCCTTGAGGGGTCTATGCCCATCTTGTGCACTGTATCCTGATAAAGCAGGTTCAGGCTGCTGCCGCCGTCCTTCAGGACTCTCGTGAGGTGAAATCCATCGACGATTGGGTCTAAAACCAATGCGGCGAATCCGCCATGGGATACTGGTCGGGTGGTCTCTTCGATCGAAAGTGATCGGGCAAGAGGACCATGGATTGAACTTCGGGGCGACTGGCTCCATCGCATATATGTCCCTTAGTGCACGCTTCCGCTCCCTCTTGGGTATATGGGTTGCGTATATCATGTTTACCGTCCGCACTTGTGGGGGGAAGCCCTTCTGTCCTCTATTGTTCGGCGGCCGGGTCTCTTCCTCGTCGTCGCTATGCAGCCCCTTGTCACTATTTTCGGCAATTAACTTGCCTGCCTGCTTGAATACCCAACAATCTCTGTTGGTGTGATTAGCTGGATTTTCGGGGGTGCCATGTATCTGGCAGGAGCGGTCGAGTATTCGGTCCAAATTGGACGGACCCGGAGTGGTTCTTTTAAATGGCTTCTTCCGCTGACCGGGTTTAGAGCTTCGGAATCCGGTGTTGACTGTCGTATCCTCCTTGTCGTCGCCGTTAACGTGGCGTTTATTTTTGCTTTGACGCGACCTGCCATTGTGGTCCTTGGTATCCGGACTACCAGAATTTTTACTGAGGTTGTTGCTGCGAGCTAGCCAGCTATCCTCTCCCGCACAGAAGCGGGTGATTAAGGATGTGAGGGCTGCCATGGATTTCGGCTTTTCCTGTCCTAGGTGCCGGGCTAGCCATTCGTCGCGGATGTTATGTTTGAAGGCTGCGAGGGCCTCTGCATCCGGACAGTCGACGATTTGATTTTTCTTTGTTAAGAACCGTGTCTAGAATTGCCTGGCCGATTCGTCTGGCTGTTGAATTATGTGGCTGAGGTCATCGGCGTCTGGTGGTCGCACATATGTGCCCTGGAAGTTGTCGAGGAATGCGGCTTCCACGTCTTCCCAACACCCAATTGACTCTGCAGGCAAGCTGTTAAGCCAATGCCGAGCTGGTCCTTTAAGCTTGAGTGGGAGATACTTGATGGCGTGGAGATCGTCGCCGCGGGCCATATGGATGTGAAGGAGATAATCTTCGATCCAAACCGCGGGGTCTGTTGTGCCATCGTAGGATTCAATGTTTACGGGTTTAAACCCTTTAGGGATTTGGTGATCCATTACTTCATCAGTGAAGCATAGCGGGTGTGTGGCGCCTCTGTATTGAGCAATATCATGGCGTAGCTCAAGGGAGCGTTGTCTGCTGTGTGCGGCCCGGCCGGAGTTATTGTATCCGGTGCGACGGTATTCGTCGTGGGTCGTGGGGCGCCCACGTGATCCATAGATGGATCTGGATTGCCTTGCTTTGTCCTCCAATATATCTCACAAGTCCGGCGCGTTCCCTCTTGGCTTCGCGCTTTTGGAGCGATGCCGGGGTACGGTCTTGGTGGAGGGCCTGGATGCCTCTCTGTCGCGACCACAGGGTGGTCGGTCGGCTGTATTATGTGCTGGTGTTGAAGGTACATATGCTTCCTCCTCTAATCAGGGGAGCAACTTGCGTTTTGGGTAGCTCTTGGAGGGGCGTTCGAGTTCATACTCTTCGGCCGTGAGGACCTCGGTCCATCTGTCGGCCAGCAGGTCTTGATCAGCTTGAAGCTGCTGCTGCTTTTTCTTTAGGCTATTTGCCGTGGTGATAAGCCTGCGTTTAAAACGCTCTTGTTCGACGGGATCCTCCGGCATGACGAATTCGTCGACGTTGAGGCTTGCCTCGTCTCCGGAGGGAGGTATGTAATTATCATCCTCGACCTCTTCGTCTGCCGCTCTCTCTAAGGGCTTGCTTCTGCATCCTCCTGCGCTGAATCTTGCTGGAGGGGATTGTCTTCGGCACTTTCTGGGGTGTTATTATCTCCTGTGCCGGAATCTCCATTCTTACTGTGGTGGGATTTAGAGCGGCGCCGCTGACGTTGGCGCTTGGGTTGTTTCTTTGAGGAATCTTCCTCCGCTGCTTCCTCGCCGTCCCCATCTTTTGGGGTGTCCATCATGTATATATCATATGACGAGGTGGACTTCCAGTGCCCTGTGGGCGCTGGTTCTTGTTCATCTCCGGCATCGTCGTCTATACCGTCGATGTCTTCGGAGTCATAGTCTAGCATGTCGGTTAGATCGTCGACAGTGGCTACAAAGTGGGTGGTGGGCGGGTTTTGAATTTCTTCGTCGTCCGCATCCCAACCATCCTGGCCGTAATCCGGCCAGGGCACTCCGGATAGCGAGAGATGCTTTAGCGAATTTAGGATGTCGCCAAAGGGTGAGTGTTGGAAGATGTCTGCGGCAGTGAACTCCATGATCGGCGCCCAATCAGATTCGATTGGCAAGGGCGCGGGAGGTTCGGAGTCCGGCAAGGAGTCCGGCGCCTCGGAGTCACAAGCTTTATAAGGGACAGAGTCGGTATTCGGCTCCATCGCTGTGGATGTCATAGCCCCCGAGGCGGTGTCCAGCCACCCGTCCTCGATCTGCGCAATCGGCTCCGGACTATGTGACGGAGCGGATTCGTGTGCGGCCTCCAAGGTACTGTCCGGCGGCAGAGTTAGATCATGCCCATCGCGACAGCGCGGCACGCTCGGCTGTGGCTCGAGTCCGTCGAAGATCAAGTCCCCGTGGATATCCGCCGTGAAGTTTAGGCTTCCAAATCTGACCTGACGGCCAGGGGCGTAGCTTTCGATCTGCTCCAGATGGCCAAGTGAATTGGCCCGCAGTGCGAAGCCGCCGAATACGAAGATCTTTCCGGGGAGAAAAGTCTCACCCTGGACAGCGTTGTTATTGATTGAAGAAGCCATCAAGCCTATCGGTGACGACACAGAGGAACTCTCAATGAAAGCACCAATATCGGTGTCAAAACCGGCGGATCTCGGGTAGGGGGTCCCGAACTGTGCGTCTAGGCGGATGGTAACAGGAGACGAGGGACACGATGTTTTACCCAGGTTCGGGCCCTCTTGATGGAGGTAAAACCCTACGTCATGCTTGATTAATATTGATGATGTGTATTACAAGAGTGGATCTACCACGAGATCAAGGAGGCTAAAACCCTAGAAGCTAGCCTATGGTATGATTGTTGTAATGGATGTTCTGTCCTATGGACTAAAGCCCTCCGGTTTATATAGACACCGGAGGGGGCTAGGGTTACACAGAGTCGGTTACAATGGTAGGATATCTACATATCCGTATTGCCAAGCTTGCCTTCCACGCCAAGGAAAGTCCCATCCGGACACGGGACGAAGTCTTCAATCTTGTATCTTCATAGTCTTGGAGTCCGGCAGACGATGATAGTCCGGCTGTCCGGACACCCCCTAGTCCAGGACTCCCTCACCCGCCCCATGAACAAAGCCAAGACGTAGAACCTTCCTCAAGGCCAGCCCCATGAACAAAGCCAACGAAAGCACGCTTCCGGGAGGGTTGGACCTTGGAGGGTTGGACCTTGGCGGGTCCGAGCCGTCCCAATGATGTTGGTGCTGGCGTCCGGCTCAGACTCTGATTTGCCGATCGTGTTGATGAAGACCTGAATTCCGCCAAAGGGGACCTGGTACCCATACTCGATTGAGTCGGCCTCGGGACCCCAGCCAGCGTCGTCGATGTAGATCTTGCCGCGGCGACTCTTCGTCATCCAGCCCACAGTGTATCCCTTGATCCCTAAGAAGCTAACCTTCAAAAACTCGAAACCACCATGCTCTGGCCCCATGATGGGCACCAACTGTCGTGGTTTTGTCATGGCAGATGCCCTTGTGAAAGGACCTAGGTGTCGAGCCATCGCGACATAGGTTAGCTCAAAGGGGTTGAATGAGACATTCCGTTGTTCAGTTGCAATTTTAGCAAGTGTTTTGTAGCTAGGTTTAGATTCACATTCAGAGTCATCTTCACTTGATATTTAAAAGTAAGCATCGCGTGAGTTTACCTTGGCACCACGTGCCATGAAGCAGTAGGTGGGGGCAGAGTCATCCTCAGCCTTGGCATCAGCGTTGGTGACGAGGCCATTGTCTTCAGTGTTGAAGATGGACTTGGCGACGTATGTAGAAGCTAGAGCCAGGCTTGCCACTCCAGAATCAGATTCCTCCTCCGACTCCACCTCTGCCTCCTCAGATGCATACTCCTCTTCTGAATCCATCTCCTTGCCAACAAAAGCACGAGCCTTGCCAGATGAGCTCTTCTTGTGTGAAGAAGACTTCGACGAAGACTTGAAAGAAGACTTTGAGGATTTCTTCTTCTTCTTGTCATCAGAATCATAGTCCTTGCTTCTTCATCTTCTTTGTCTTGTTGTCCCACTATGGACACTCAGAAATGTAGTGACCAGGTTTCTTGCACTTGTGACAGGTTCTCTTCTTTTGATCACGAGAGGAAGCTTCATCATTCCTTGAGTTGGATCTTGAAGACTTTCTGAAGTCTTTCTTCTTGGTGAACTTTTGGAACTTCTTCACGAGCATAGCAAGCTCCTTTCCAATGTCATTAGGATCACCAGAACTGCAGTTAGATTCTTCTTCAGAGCCGAAATTGGGCTACAAGTAAAGCTGACTCATCCAGCTCTGAATAAGATATGCGAGACAACCCAACCTGATTTGTCCAAAATGACCCTGGGTCACTAAGGAACTGACACATGTCCAACGGTCAGATTTTGAACACACGCGGCAGCTTGAATTGGGCTACAAGTAAAGCTGACTCATCCAGCTATGAATAAGATTTGCTCTCATTGTCTTCGCTCGAAGACATAGGATTTGGTTGAGCATCACATCAGTCACCCTAACTTTGTTCACTTGGACCCCACTTAACAGTATGGTAGTTCCTATATGACTCAACAAAGAAGAAAAGGAAACTACGAAACAACTATGTCTTCGCACTCCATAGTCTTCACGCGATGTCTTCTCCTGTCATAGTCTTCAATGTGAGTGTCTTCACAGGCCACCATTGTCTTCAATGTCTTCACACATTTTTAAGGGTCATGATAAACTGAATCAATATGGGACTACTACCAGTGTTATCCTGCAATTCTCACAAACACATTAGTCCCTTAACCAAGTTTGTCGTCAATACTCCAAAACCAACTACGGGCGGCACTAGATGCACTTACACCATCTCTGCACTTTGTCCTCTTAGGCCTACTTGGGCTTTCCTCATGTAAAACCGTCAATGGTGTAACCCGGCCCCTCCTGGGCGGGTCACACCTCGGAGTTATATCCCAAACAAGCCCCATACTGAAGTGTTGAGCTGAACTACGACTGTTGATTAGTGCGAGAGCCTCATCATGTCAAGCCATCATCCCCTCTTGCAATACAGCCCCAATCACCCGGCCCGTCAGAACATGTCTTCACATCAAGAGGTTTTTTTCACCGCCAAGAACTCCCATTCATTTTAGCTTCATGGTACTTAGTCCACCAGCGTAACAGATTCTAAACTTTTGTTTTAAGCATATACATGTACCTCCTCGCCCAGTCTGTTTAACAAAGGATCCAATGGTAATCAGGTTGGGTACAGAAATAATTCTGGAGAATGGCAAATGAGGCTGCAATGGTGCCATTACCTTTGCTGTGAATAATAACACCATTCCTCAAGCGCCAACAGCATCAGCAGGACTTTGCTTCTCATCTCCTCCGTACAGGACGCCAATCCGACACATAACCAGTCAGGGCCTGAATTTCTGGGTGCGCCTTCAGAATTTGCCGCAACTCAGCTCGACGCACCACTGCCTCTTCTTAGTGTATTTTGTCGCAGCACGCCTGCCCAAGATCTTCAAGTGTTTTTTCGATTCTTGTTATTTTCAGCATAGACATGCCTGCTCATAACAATAATTACTTTGAGCATAAGCATGCTTGCTCGTAAAAGTTACAGGGAATAGCTAGCACCATGTGCTGTTTCACCAAAGGGGGGTGAAACAACAACACCAAGAACTGCAAGGATCACAAGTTCCTTACATACCTAGGAATCTGGCAACCAGTTAGGCACTTAGGCTGACACACACATCTCTGCAACAAAATGCCGATGATCACAGCAATATAGATGAACTCACTCACACTGTCACACACAAAGACTCGGTCATCTTCTTCCTATCTTGCAAACTATGCTGCAGGATGAAACGTACGAGGGAACTATTTTTCCCTTAACATACATGACAGTGAACTATTCTTACAAACTAGAAATAGTGTCCTCCACAGCTCAAGGCATAATTAAAACTGTGAACATACCTGACAGTGAAAATGCTTTTTCCTTGTGATGGCAGCCGATTGATAATAAGAATACATCTTGTAGGTCAGTTATTAGTTTATTACCAAACGGTATCGTGGGGGCGTGGAACTCGGGTGCCATGGTTCCTTGAATACAGTGAACAGCAAATAACCCCTATAATGCTCAAATCAATAAGCAGAAACTGCAGTTAAAAGAACACAGGTGAGAAAGGCACCACAAATACCAGCCCTACTTAGTCTATTATCCGCTCTACATAGATGATCCTAGTTGTCACAGGAATAATGCTAGTATAGTATTAATTCCTTAAAATGGTTACAGTCCAAGTGAAATGATAATTCCAAATGATGCAACGAGAACCTATGTTTAAATACCTAACCAAATACAATGGAATCATGAACAAGAACGAAGTGCAAACCAGAGCATTTCATCAAAAAGTTGCTTATAACCAATGTTTTCGGGTCGACGAGTCGACGGGTCACTCGGGGGGAGCGACTCTAGACTAGTTGTGACTAGTCTAGACTCACGGTCGACGAGTCGACATGGCGACGAGTCGACGTGAGTTAAGCAGTAGGTACTAGGTAGTAGGGCAGTAGGTACATTAAGTAAATGCAACCAGATTCAAATGCAAGGAAATAAGTTCAACACTTCAAGTCTTCAACACCAAAACATGAATGGCAGATTAAAATGCAAGGAAATAAGTTCAACACTTCAAATCTTCAAGCAATCAAGCCTCAAGCTCCATGTCTTCAAGCTGAAAATCAGTGTCTTCATCATCTGGTGATTCAGCATCGTCTCCATCACTGCTCTCCATGTCTTTGTCATATTCTGCCTCTTCTAATTCATCCCTCAACTCTTCATCATGCACAACCAGCCTTGTTCTTGCGTTGTTCCGAGTGTAGGTGATATAAGGGCCTATGGGTCGTGCAATAGGCTCGCTAGGATCACCACGAGCTCTCCTAGGATAGTTGCGGCCTGCTAGAGAAGTTGATGCACCCATGGCTTCATCAACCTGAGACCAAAGTAGTGGTGTTTCACCGTCCATGACTTGAGCTTGATCTTCATGTACCATTTCAGCATTGATATCAACCCATTCATTATCCCATTCAAATTCTTCTAGGACAAGTGGACTAGATTTCTTTGCTTTAGAGCCTTGCTCACGCAGATTCTGAAACCTAGCTTCCATTTTCCGGTTGTACGAGACATATGATAGCTTGTTCAATCTCTTGTACTCTAGACGGTTTCTCCCTTTGGTGTGGATCTGCAAGCACACAAATATGTGAGAAGCTGCTGCAATTAGCCTATCAAACCAGCCAGATGCTGCTGCTACTTACATGAGCAAATACACTCCAATTGCACTCGCAGCCAGATGCTGAACAACATAGACTAATGATTCGCTTTGCAAGAGTTTGGAGGTCAAAAGCAAGGCCACCATAAGCATTCCACCAAAGAACTACAAAACCAAGAAGTCCCACATTAAAGAGAAGGCCACAATAACCAGCAATTAGTGGAGTAACTGAGCTGAACAAGAAGACACAAGCTGCCATAAAATTTATACTTACGAGGGCTTTTTTTGTCACGGTCTTTAATTGACAATGGCTTCGAGAAACATTCACTCCCCAGCTCATAGTCGTCAGCTTCCCTACTAATAGTTGCTTGCTGCTCATCATCGGGCACCATCTTCCATAGCACATCATTGAACATTGAACGGAGACGGGCAGCTTGTCTTCCGTTGGACTCCTTAATGGCAAAGAATTTATTTGGGTTCAAGAACAAAGCAGCCCCATGTAGCTTTTGTTCCATCTGTTTATCCCACCTCTTATCAACAATAGCTACCACTTGACCTAGGAGGTTTGGCTTATGTGCCAAAGCTTCCTTTATGTGTGTCTTTGCAAAATCCATGGCTGCCCACATTTCTGCCATAGCCGGAGTCTCATCACCATCAGCGATCCTCAAAGCTCTAAGAAGTGGTTGTGAAGCTCTCATGCAATGCTCCACCGATTGCCAAAATGACACGGGGATCACAGTTGCTTCAGCTGCCTTCCCTCCTTCGCTGTCCTTTAATCTGTTTGCATACCATTTGTGGGCTAACAAAGAGAGTTTTCAAGGTTTGCCTTTGCTTCCACATGCTTGCCAAAGTAAGGAATGACGTAGCAAAACGAGTTGCTCCAGGCCTCACAATTTCATGCTTACCATTCAAGCTTCTCATTAAATCAAGAACCTTTCCATGGGCATAAATAAATTTGGTTGTTCTCTTTGCTTTAGCAATGCAACGGCTGAACTCTTTGATCTTCCCAATGTCCTCTAGCATAAGATCCAAGCAGTGGGCAGCACAAGGTGTCCAATACATTGTAGGATACTTTTCCATTAGAAGTCTACCGGCTGCCTTGTAGTTAGACCCATTATCGCTAACTACTTGGACTACCAATTCAGGGCCAATTGCATCAATTTGTTCGCTCAACAGCTTTGCCACCAGATTTGCATCAACTGTTTCAGAAGAAACATTGGTTGTCCCTAAGAAGAAGGTACCTTCTGGACTATTGACAAGGAAGTTGATCAAGTGCCGCCCAGTCATGTCCGTCCAGCCATCTGACATGAGTGAGCAACCATATTCTTTCCATGCAACTTCATGCTTCCCTTTCAAGTTGTCGGTCTTGATCTTTGCCTTCTCAAGCAATGGTTCCCTCACTTGATGGTAAGTAGGAGATATATAATTAGAGCCATACTGCCCTATAGACTCCAATAGAATCTCCCAACTCCTTGAATTAACAATATTGAGTGGAAGGCAATTCTCATACAAAAAGTCAGCTACATGACCATCTACTTCATCTTTTTGCTCCTTTGTCTTCTTACTGTAATCCTTCATGGTCTTTTGAGTGCCCTTTAACATATGTCTCTCAGCAACCACCTCTTCCGGTGTCTTCCGAATCTGATCTGCAATGGACTTTCCTTGCTTCTTTGCCACTGTCGTTGCCAAATGAGTAGTCCCCTCTGATTTCCTTTTGGTGGAGGCGTTGGAGTTGGAGTTGGAGTTGGAAGCTCTTGAACTTGCTGCACACTTCTCTTGTTCAACACCTTCTTCACCACCTTCTTCACCACCTTGATCTCCATCAAGATTTTTGAAACTGAATGAGTGAGTCCTCAAGTAGTCGTGCATCTCCTTTCGAATTTCAGGGGTTGTTTTGGTGCACATACTCACAATTGTAAACCCCCCAGCAAGGTGTGTCTTCATCCTACAAGGTCCAGAGGTAATTTGCTTGCCGCACAAATTACATTGCAGCAACAATCTCTTGTTAAGATCTGGCCAGAATGCATATTTCCATGCTGGATCCTTGCTCTTTGTTGGCCTCCTCTTAGGATCTTTGAATGGGTCATAGTGCTCATCAGCTTCTTCTGCAGCTTGAGCTGATTGAACAACTAGGGATATCTCTGGCTGGGAGGACATGGTGCTTGCTGTGAATCTACGATAGAAGGAAAGATAACTCCACTTAGTTGTTTTTCTCACCAAATCAAGCCCTAAGCTAACTAGCAGAAACAGTACTTACCAGGGGAGGAGTGGAGGAGCACAAGAGCAGCAGCATTAACCGGGGAGGAGTAGAGGAGCACAATAACAGCAGCATCAACCAGGGGAGGAGTGGAGGAGCACAGCAGCAGCAACAACCAAAGGAGGAAGGGGAGGAGCACAGGGGAGGAGTGAAGGCAGCCGCCAGGGAAAGGGTTAGGTCAGGGTGAGGGGGGATGGATCGATCTATATATTTCCAGTGCTGGGATGGGCTGATGGGCCAAAAAACTGTTGGGGGCCCAAAATAAGTGAGTCGTTCGACTCACTTATGGCGACTAGTCGTGATTAGTCGAGACTAGTCGCTTGAGTCGCTCGACTCATGCGAGGAGTCGAGTCGCCAGCTCGAGGCGCTCCTGCTCTTGCGACTCGTCGACTAGTCGCAACTAGTCGCTCGACTCGAAAACAGAGCTTATAACGCAATATTTCAATTAAACTAATTCTCATAGCTCTTGTAAGAAAATCAGGTACAACTTGCTAGAACAAGTAGTTTAACTGAAAGATTGCATTCTAAGAAACCTGCTAAAACACAACATAGAAACAGAAGACACACCTTTATTAGGAAAAAAATTAGTGGTAAGAACGCCATCGTTTAATCTAAAAAAATACCTCGATAAAATGATAAGTCGTTTCTACAGATGGATTGCTACTATTGAGTACTAAGAAGAAGATAAGAAAGTCCATTCTTCAGTTCAAGAAACATGAGTCAGAACAATTTGCAAACATTTCAAATGTCTGGCCCAGACGACTTATAATTTTAGCATCAACACACATGGCAGCCATTTCAACCCAAAAGGACATTCAACAAAATCTAACGCAAGAGTGTTAACGGTCAAAGATTCTTCCTGTTAGCACTTAGCAGTCAAAACTTGACTTAAGACAAATCTAATATGCGAAGTAAAAAAACAGAGGGAGTACATCAAAAAGAAACAAGCCATCTCATAGTGGACCCAATTGGTACCCATTGCTCCAGTCACAGGAAAAAAAAAAGATCAATGCTCTGCATATCAGTAGAAGTTTTATTTCTTGAGCATATGTTAAGATCAAACATCACATGAAGCATTGGTTCCTTAAAATGGTTAGCCGCTAAAATGATATGATAAATATAATTCCAAGTGATGCAACGCAGACGGAATTATGAAAATATGTTCAACAGCTAACCAGGTGCAAGGGAACCATGAACAAGAATTATGAAAATCAGGTGCAACTTGCAAGCCAACAAGGAGGATAATATGCCTCATTTCACCTTCAGCTAAAACAAAACACAAAAATAGGAATCAAATGTACCTTTGCTAAATAGTTAGTACTGAAAAGACAACTGAGTAATCTCTAGAAAAGTAGACCTCAATAAAAAGGCAAGTCAATTATTCGATTCAGTAAACAGAGACAAGAGACAACTAGATTGCTAACTATTGAATACTAAGAACACCACATATAACGGGGAAAAAGAAGTCCATTATTGAATCAGAAAAACAGAGGCATGAGTCAGAAATATGTGCACACATTTCAAACAGTGATCCAAATGAGTTGTAATTTTAGCATCAACACTCAGGGCAGCCACTCCCACCCAAAAGGACATTCGATGAAATATAACACAACCATGAAATGGTCCCAACTTCTTCATCATAATTTTTAATGCATCAACAAAGAAGGTAGCGGGCTCATCATAGTGAATCCGGTTAATACATACTACAACTCATGTGGATAGGCAGAGCTAGGCCAATAAGAAGCACCATCACACTCTACAACCCTCAAACGAAAGGCTACGTGTTCACAACATAATCTTCTTGTTACTGGAATGCTGAAGCATTGACAACATAACCCTCTAGTGTCGTAAAGAAGGAATGCTGAACAAGAGTTTGCTTGAGCCGATGTTGAGTTGGCAAGAGGCCTTTGTGACGGCGTAAACTAGCAACCACCTTGCCATCCATGTCAAGCTGAAGTAGCCAGTCACCAAACTGGAGCAGCATGCTCACATCACCATCCCAAGAAGAGGGCACCCTGCAACAATATGGTTTAAACTCTCCAAACTGCACGGTGAGCTCCGCAAGTGGCAATTCGACCCGGTATTTGAATGCCCAGACCCTGCTTTCGTAGTTGTGCATAGCCCAGATACCAATGCTGGTAAATTCAGCATTAAGACTGAACATGCCGAGCATTGCATCCACCTCAAACAGGACACCACCATAAATTTCATCCATCACAAACTGGTCGGTGCCGTGCGGAGCGAGCATCTCCCCGAACGACTCAGCAATGGTGTCGAATACAGTTATCACGTCGTCTGCGCACCAATGCAGGGTATGATGGAACAAGAGAAGCGTGAAGGGTGACAGTTCCTCCACAACAGGGCCATCTATGTCTATTTGCCTTGGCGGCTGGCTGGAGCCTAGTGTGTAGAGCTGGTAAGAGTCATCTGGATCATGGGGTGCGAGCAGTATCCGGTATTCGCCGCTTAGGCTGTGCGGGTACATCCCCACGGGTCGGTGAGTGTCGGTAACAGTAAAACCTGGGAGGCGAGCGCATTGACGAGTTGCTGGGTTGACGATGCTTAACTGATCCACGCCGATGTAGAGGACTTGTAAGCCATCACACGAGATGCACGGGCGGACGTAAGGGCCACCAATTCGCGCGACGGACAGGAGCCGGTCGTCGGCGGTGGCGACCCCTACCCGGTGGTCGAAGGGGATAATGTCTAGGGACGCGATGTCGCGTCCGAGGCCATAGATGAGGGGGAGCGCGGGCTGGCGGGCGTGGTGGGCGAGGAGAAAGTCACGGGCGGTGGTGGCGCTGCGCCAGGCGCAGCAGACGGCGCGGCAGCGGAGGAAGGATTTGGGGGGCAGGCGAACAAGGATCTCCCATATGGCGATCTCGTCCGGGAGGCCGCGGTGGAGGGGAGGCGGGGCGGCCTCCACCATGGTCGCCGGCCGGCCGGCCGGAGGTCACTCTGGATCTCGATAGCAAAGCAAGAGGAATGGTGTGGAGTGGGAGTGACGGCGGATAGGATATAACGCAGATAGCATCGGAGCTGGGCTTAGCCCATCCCGTGTTCTCATCTCTCAAACGGGCTGGCTTGGCCATCGCCCAGTATTGCAAGTAACAAAAATGTATACACCTAAAAAAAAGTAACAAAAATGTCACTGCTAAAAAAAATATGTTTTGCCTCAAAGAAAAATTCATATATTCACCCAGTTTCGTTTGCAAGTGACAGAAATGTTTGGTGGAATGGAATCGAACTTCCAAATGCAAAATCACAGGTGGAGCCAGCATATGAAACGATGGTGGATTCCGTCCAAAAAAATGAATCGATGATGGATGCTGAAATGCAAAAGGGAGCTTCGGACCCAAGCAGCTCCTTTATATTTATAAAGGTCAAAATTAAAGTTAAAGTTTCAAAATAAATCTGGAAAAAAAATACACATGTTCATATAGATGTATGTTTTTTTTTGCGGGGTCATATAGATGTATGTTACATCTATGTAAAGTTTGACGATGATACACATTACAGTGAGAGCTAAACAAAAAAGACAACATCACAGTTTTGAAGTACACGTTCATCGCTTTCAAAAACACGAATTTTTCTTTTTTCATGTAGCTAACATGTGTAAATATTTCATTGTGCAACTTTATAAACTTATAGAATGCATCATATGAAAATGCTGAATTTTTTCAATTTTTTTAAAGCTTTCATTCTTTTTTTTGAATTTTTACAAAAAACAAAATGCCTCCATGGAGCGCAAGCTTCAAAATCCTTATAGACAGGCACGGGCACACCCACCCCTGGCCGCGCCACCCGTCCGTGTGGGCACCTCATGGCTCGTCTTGACTTCTCCCAAAGCTTCTTGTGTTTTCCTGTCGCCCAAAAAAAATCATGTTAAATCGGGAACGTATTTTGAATCCATAGGTATTGATTTCCTGTGAAACCAAAAACAAGCGCAGCAAAATTACATTATAATATTCATGTGGATTCAATGGGATTGAATTTGTGCCAAAGTTTGTTCGATTACACCAAAGAAAAATCAAAATAATCTACCAAAGAGATTGAGTGAATAAAAAATGTTATTTATTAAATGGTATGGCAGAATCCTTAAAGATCATTGTTACAAATCAAAGGACCCATGTAGGAAAACCCAACCGGACTATCTCCATTTTTTTGTCAAAATCCTTCAAATTAAACATGCCCTTGCAGTACTACATCGACCCCATCTCTATTAATGTTGATGTTATTACCTTCATCCAAAAGGATAAGAAAGGTTGGGGCCTCCAGGGCGACCAGCATTCAAACCCTCAAAGGTTGTCCGGATTCTTGCATACACGTACTTATTGGAATGTTAAGTTGCATATAGGATAGGTATCAAGCTAAGCGCGCTCACATTAGGACGATGAATTTTTTTTAAAGCTCTGGCTCGATTAGTACTACATACATATGTACTGATGCATTGATCAGTCTCAAGAGCGCATTTGATCTGAAAATGCACCTGCTGTCCAGTAGCTCCACGACTTCATCAATATCTAGAGATATAATTACACATGTTCAGCAGTAGCTACACGACTTTATCATTGTCCGCAGCCTACAGCAGCCGTTTTGGTAGCAATCAACACCATCAGGGTGTGTGCATTTTCCCCCTGTATGGCTCCTCCATTTTCCTCTTTCCGTTTACCTCACCCCTACATCGCGCCACAAGGAGGCGCTCGATTGTCTCTTCTTCCTTTACCGCAGCATCAGCATGCATTTCATGTCCTCTTATGACATATTTTTGGATATTTTCAGCATCAGCTCCTGACAACCTCAATCAGCAAAAATATTAGCACTATCGTGTACACTGACTCGTTAGATTTCACTTTTGGAGCCAAAAAAAGACCTACAGGCCCTCCTATGGTATCATCGACACCCGCACAAACACGCACCCTCCCAGCAGAGGGAAAACGATTATAGGCTATCAACCAACAATACTGCTAATGCTTACAATGAAATTAAACAATCATACTAAAACATAACTCAGGTAGGTACCAAAATTCAATGTAAATCTTCTTTGTATCAAGGAATGCTGAAGAGCCTAGCAATGAAGCAATTTCAGGGATAAAAATGTAGTACCTTGACCTGACAATTAGTACATGACCTTCGCAAACCTTTCTTGTGCTTAGCACTGCAAGTTTTGTACAAAATCAACATCTCATAAAACACTAATTCTAACACAATGGTTAGCAGCTGATGTCAGATGATAAATATAATTCCAAATGATGACGTGAAATGATAAATACAATTCCAAATGATGCAACAGAAAGATGTGATTAAAAATCACAATATTTATATGCCGAATCAGATGCTATGATATGTATCATGAACAAGAAAGAATTGCAACACAACATTGCATTCAAAAGTTGACTACAATTTTATCATTCAATTTAACAACTACTGGTGCTCCAAGCCCATCTAAAAACCAGGTGCAACTTGTCCAGTCCAAAGAAGTGGAACATCTGCTTCATTTCATCATCGGCTACGCCTAAAAACAGAAACATGTATATTTGCTAAATTTGTTGAATTAAGAAGACCGCTGAATAGTCTCCCCTCTAAATATATCAGCTAGACAAATATTCCAAACGCTAACTAGATGGCAATCTCATTCGTGAAGCCGCAGTGGGAGGATCCGCCATGGCCGCCGGCTGGGAGCAGAGCAAGAGTGAGTGGTAGTGCTGGCGGCGTTGAGGGGAGGTAGGTCTTTGAACCTGGGCTTAGCCCATCTCGTTGAGATTGAATAGTACTACTAGCACTTA
>NC_041385.1:783350283-783350884 GCF_002162155.2 Triticum dicoccoides | reverse complement strand
TATCTAAACAACCCCTACTTTTTATTTACGTGCTCTTTATTACACTACTAGAAAAACCTCTACTAATGGCGCACCTATTATGGCCATTAATGGCGCATCTGTGGTGCGCCACTAACAGCACGCCATTAGTAATTTTTACTAATGGCGCACCAGTGATGCGCCATTAGTATCTGGTATACTAATGGCGCACCACTGGTGCGCCATTAGTATAGGCCACGGTGCGCCATTAGTATGCCTCCCAGGGGCCAGGTGCTTTGGATACTAATGGCGCACCACAACTAGATGCGCCATTAGTAACCGCGGCATACTAATGGCGCACTTTCCTGTGATGCGCCATTAGTGATGCGTCATTTAGAATCTAGATCTGGATCGTGATTTTTTGCCCAATTTTTTGCTCGTTTTTTTGCTTGTTTTTTGGCACGACAATATTCTCAAATTTTGTTCCTGTTGTTTTTGGATCTTGTTGCCATGGTCTTTTGCCGGAGAGGAGTTCACCGGAGAGGAGGAGGAGGAGCTCACCGGAGAGGAGGGAGGAGGAGCTCACCGGAGAGGAGGGAGGAGGAGCTCACCGGAGAGGAGGGAGGAGGAGCTCACCGGAGAG
>NC_041385.1:783308786-783311100 GCF_002162155.2 Triticum dicoccoides | reverse complement strand
AACCAAAGTGAAATTAAATTCTAAATGATGCAACGACAACCTGGAAAAACAGAATATTCCAAATGATGCAGTGGATTCACGAAGAATGAATTGCAGCATATCTTTCCAAATGATGCAATTGCTTCATGAAAAAAGAATGGATTGCAACAGAACATTTCTGAAAAGCTAACTATAATTTAATCACTAATATAACAAGAGTATCGTGCTCCAAGCTCTTCTGAATATTCAGTTGCAACTTGCTAGTCAACAAGTGGATAATCCGATATAGCCAAAAAATAGAAGCAAGACAACTGTGTTTATTTGCTAAGTTTTAGTACTAAGAAGATCACTAGATTAACTCTACGAACAAAGACCTCAATAAAAGGTCAAGTCAATTCTTCAGTTCAATAAACAAAGGCACGAGGCAACTACAATGCTTACTATTGAGAAATGAGAAGTCACTACGTGGAGGGGAAAAAAGAACTCCATTCTCCAGTTCAAGAAAACAGGGACATGAGCCAGAGGAATTAGCAAACATTTCAAACACTGATCCAAATGACTTGTAATTTTAGCATCAATACTCACAGCAGCCACTTCAACCCAAAAGGATATTCATAGAAATATAACGCAACCATAAAACAGTCAGAGCTTCTTGATCATAACTTGCATACATCAAATGGAACTAGTCACCCATAGTGGACTCAATTCAATCATACACATTGCATCTGATGGGGATACAACCATAAAATAGTCGGAGCTTCTTGATCACAATAACTTGCATACATCAAAATGAAACTAGTTGGCCCATAGTGGAATCAATTCAGTAATACACATTGCAGCAACTGATATATGGGGATACTGACAGTAAGCCCTTTCTGAATCACCACCCCACATAAAAGCTATTAGATAAATGGCAAAGCATTCACTGCATACCCCTCAAGTGTCGGAAAGAAGGTATGAAAAACTAGAGTTTGTTTGAGCCAAAGATGAGCTGAGTAGAGGTCTCTGCAACAGCAGATAGTCGCAACCAACTTGCCATTGATGTCAACCTGAAATAGCATGTTGCCGCCATCAACGGTAACCAGCAGGACCACATAATGATATTCTGGTTGCCCCGTTTTCGGAGGAGGTGTTTGAGGCCATTACTACTAGTAGAAAAAGGGTCAAACGTGAAGCACATTAGTGTCGGTTTGATTTTGGCCCGGTACTAATGGTACCATTAGTGCCGGTTCAAACGGATTTGCATTAATGCCGGTTCGTGTTGAACCTTTAGTACCGGTTCGTGGCACGAACCGGTACTAAAGGTTAGACCTTTAGTACCGGTTCGTGCCACGAACCGGTACTAAAGGTGATCGTGGGGCCCCGGCCTGACGCCAGCCTGCCACCACCCCTTTAGTACCGGTTCGTGCCACGAGCCGGTACAAAGGGGTCCGACGTATAGTACCGGTTTGTGACACAAACCGGCACTATAGGGCAATTTTCAAACTCTACCCCCCCCCCATGTGTCGCCATTTCAGTTCTGAAAAAATCAAAAGAAAATGTTAAAAACTTCAAAAAATAAAATCCTTCGAGAGGTAGTTATATTACTACATCTACTAGTTAGGAAAATTTGAAAACTACAATTTGGACATGTTTTGCAAAAAGTGTAGGGAAAATGTAAAACGGCTATAACTTTTGCATACGACGTCGGAAAAAAACGTATAATATATCAAAAAATTTAGCACGAAAATCCGCATCCGATGGAGATAGCCTACGGCCTGTTTGGAATTTTTTAGAATCCTCAAATTCCAAAAGGAAAAAAAGATATGGTTAAATTTCAGTTTTTTTAGAAAATTTGGTTAAATCTGGTCAAACTACTTATTCAAGAAGTATTAATGTTACTACATAATTATTCAAGAATATTAGTGTTACTAAATAATTATTTCAATTTTTTGTTTTTTTTAAATCTGGTCAAACTATGGTCAAACTGTGGTCAAACTATGGTCAAACTTATTCGAGAAATATTAGCGTTACTAAACAATTACTGTTTTTTAAGTAATAGTTTCAAACTCAAACTGTGCAATGTGTGACTTCATGCTCAAGCTAAACTCCCGAGGGTTAATAGAATTGACATCTTACTACTGTCAGGAAAACAATAAGTGCAGACTCAGAAACGAAGGAGAATAGAACCCGAAAGTTAAGCGTGCTCGGGCTAGAGTAGTGAGAGGGATGGGTGACCGGTCGGGAAGTTAGATGATTTGGAATGAGTGATCCACACTTGAGCAGTTAAGAGAGGTGATTAGAGAATAAATCATCAAATAATTCAGAAAAATTAAAAATCGAAAAAAAATGAAAA
>NC_041385.1:783307410-783307985 GCF_002162155.2 Triticum dicoccoides | reverse complement strand
GACAGGTTGAATCATTTATGCAAAAAGGTAGTGTGGGAATTAGAGTTAATGATGACATAGGTCACTATTTCCATACACATAAAGGCCTAAGACAAGGAGATCCGATGTCCCCTATCTTGTTTAACATTGTGGTGGATATGTTGGCAATTTTGATAGGAAGGGCTAAGGAAAATGGTCAAGTCGGTGGATTGGTACCTCATCTTATTGATGGAGGTGTTTCCATCCTTCAGTACACTGATGATACAATCATCTTTATGGAGCATGACCTGGCCAAGGCAAGAAATATGAAGCTGGTGTTATGCCTATTTGAACAATTGACCGGGTTAAAGATCAACTTTCATAAGAGCGAGCTGTTCTGTTTTGGTAGGGCCAAAGATGAACAGGATGCTTATAGGCAATTGTTTGGATGTGAGTTGGGAGAGTTACCCTTCTCTTACTTGGGGATTCCTATCCACCATCGTAGGCTGACAAACAGAGAGTGGAAGTGCATCGAGGACCGATTTGAGAAGAAAATGAGCTGCTGGAAGGGTAAGCTCATGTCATACGGAGGCCGATTAATTCTAATTAATTCGGTG
>NC_041385.1:783287128-783307327 GCF_002162155.2 Triticum dicoccoides | reverse complement strand
TCACGAGTATGCCAATGTTTCTTCTATCGTTCTTTGAGGTGCCAGTTGGGGTTAGGAAGAGACTGGACTTCTATCGATCGCGCTTCTTTTGGCAGGGTGATGAGCTTAAAAGAAAATATCGACTTGATAAATGGGATATCATTTGTAGACCGAAAGACCAAGGGGGTCTCGGGATTGAGAATCTCGAAGTTAAGAATAAATGTCTTCTTAGCAAGTGGCTGTGGAAGCTCTCTTCGGAGAATGATGCTATGTGGGCTCAAATCCTTCGCAGCAAGTACCTCCAGACAAAAACTTTGTCCCAGGTTACAGTCCGGCCGACCAATTCGCCCTTCTGGAAAGGCCTTATGAAAGTCAAACATGCATTGTTTAATAGGACGAAATTTGTTATTGGAAACGGCACGAGTACACGTTTCTGGGAGGATACTTGGCTCGGTGAGACACCCTTGGCCATCCAATACCCGTCTTTGTACCGCATTGTTCAACGACGTGAGGTGTTCGTTGCATCGGTCTTTCAATCTACCCCCCTTAATATTCAGTTCCGACGAACGCTAGGGGGCAATCATTGGGAAGAATGGCTCCGTCTAGTTAGGAGACTGATGGAAGTCCAGCTTTCTCAACAACCCGATGAATTACGCTGGAAGTTGACTAAGTCTGGAGTATTTACGGTCAAATCAACGTATATTGATGCTATTAATTCGCACTCCATTCCTACGTCCAAGCATGTTTGGGATGTCAAAGTTCCTTTGAAAATAAAAGTGTTTATGTGGTTTGTCCATAAACAAGTTATTTTAACTAAGGACAACTTGATAAAGTTTAATTGGACAGGACCTACTAGGTGTAGCTTCTGCGATCGGGATGAGACTATCAAACACCTCTTTTTTGATTGCCCGCTGGCCAAGGTAGTTTGGCAGACAGTCCATATTGCTTTTAATATCAACCCACCGAATTCTGTTAATGCGTTATTTGGGACATGGCTTAATGGGATTGAGCCTGACTTAGCGAGACATATTCGGGTTGGAGTCTGTGCTTTGCTGTGGACTATCTGGAATAGCAAAAATGATTTGGTCTTTAACAAAATATCATGTATACATTTTTTGCAGCTCTTATTCCGAACTACGGCACTGATCCGTTCGTGGTCGCTACTCACCCAGACGGAGGCCAGGGAGCATTTGGTTACTGGGTCTTTCCGCTGGAAGATGGTAGCTCGGGATATCTTCAACCGGTTTGGGTGGCGGTCATGTAATAGGATAGGCATTTAGTATCCCTATCTAGTTTTAGCCAGCCGGTTGTGGCGTCTTTTCCAAACTAGTTGATGTTTCTAGCCATCTTTGGCTCTGTGTGAGCTTTATGTGCTTTTTTATTACTTTTTGAGACCTTTGAAACCTTGTTGGCACTACTTTATTTGATTAATATGATGGCCGTATGCATCTATTTGATGCAGAGGCCGGGGAATCCCCCCTTTTCGAAAAAAAATGGTAATCAGGTTGGGTACAGAAATAATTCTGGAGAATGGCAAATGAGGCAGCAATGGTGCCATTACCTTTGCTGTGAATAATAACACTATTCCTCAAGCGCCAACAGCATCAGCAGGACTTTGCTTCTCATCTCCTCCGTACAGGACGCCAATCCGACACATAACCAGTCGGTGCCTGAATTTCTGGGTGCGCCTTCAGAATTTGCCGCAACTCAGCTCGACGCGCCACTGCCTCTTCTTAGTGTATTTTGTCGCAGCACGCCTGCCCAAGATCTTCAAGTGTTTTCTCGATTCTTGTTATTTTCAGCATAGACATGCCTGCTCATAACAATAATTACTTTGAGCATAAGCATGCTTGCTCGTAAAAGTTACAGGGAATAGCTAGCACCATGTGCTGTTTCACCAAAGGGGGGTGAAACAACAACACCAAGGACTGCAAGGATCACAAGTTCCTTACATACCTAGGAATCTGGCAACCAGTTAGGCACTTAGGCTGACACACACATCTCTGCAACAAAATGCCGATGATCACAGCAATATAGATGAACTCACTCACACTGTCACACACAAAGACTCGGTCATCTTCTTCCTTTCTTGCAAACTATGCTGCAGGAGGAAACATACGAGGGAACTATTTTTCCCTTAACATACATGACAGTGAACTATTCTTACAAACTAGCAATAGTGTCCTCCACAGCTCAAGGCATAATTAAAACTGTGAACATACCTGACAGTGAAAATGGTTTTTCCTTGTGATGGCAGCCGATTGCTAATAAGAATACATCTTGTAGGTCAGTTATTAGTTTATTACCAAACGGTATCGTGGGGGCGTGGAACTCGGGTGCCATGGTTCCTTGAATACAGTGAACAGCAAATAACCCATATAATGCTCAAATCAATAAGCAGAAACTGCAGTTAAAAGAACACAGGTGAGAAAGGCACCACAAATACCAGCCCTACTTAGTCTATTATCCGCTCTACATAGATGATCCTAGTTGTCACAGGAATAATGCTAGTATAGTATTAATTCCTTAAAATGGTTACAGTACAAGTGAAATGATAATTCCAAATGATGCAACGAGAACCTATGTTTAAATACCTAACCAAATACAATGGAATAATGAACAAGAACGAAGTGCAAACCAGAGCATTTCATCAAAAAGTTGCTTATAACGAAATATTTCAATTAAACTAATTCTCATAGCTCTTGTATGAAAATCAGGTACAACTTGCTAGAACAAGTATTTTAACTGAAAGATTGCATTCTAAGAAAGCTGCTAAAACACAACATAGAAACAGAAGACACACCTTTATTAGCAAAAAAAAATTAGTGGTAAGAACACCATCGTGTAATCTAAAAAAAATACCTCGATAAAATGATAAGTCATTTCTACAGATGGATTGCTACTATTGAGTACTAAGAAGAAGAAAAGAAAGTCCATTCTTCAGTTCAAGAAACATGAGTCAGAACAATTTGCAAACATTTCAAATGTCTGGCCCAGGCGACTTATAATTTTAGCATCAACACACATGGCAGCCATTTCAACCCAAAAGGACATTCAACAAAATCTAACGCAAGAGTATTAACGGTCAAAGATTCTTCCTGTTAGCACTTAGCAGTCAAAACTTGACTTAAGGCAAATCTAATATGCGAAGTAAAAAACGGAGGGAGTACATCAAAAAGAAACAAGCCATCTCATAGTGGACCCAATTGGTACCCATTGCTCCAGTCACAGGAAAAAAAAAGATCAATGCTCTACATATCAGTAGAAGTTTTATTTCTTGAGCATATGTTAAGATCAAACATCACATGAAGCATTGGTTCCTTAAAATGGTTAGCCGCTAAAATGATATGATAAATATAATTCCAAGTGATGCAACGCAGACGGAATTATGAAAATATGTTCAACAGCTAACCAGGTGCAAGGGAACCATGAACAAGAATTAACTGCAACAGTGAATTTCGTTTGAAAGTTGACTATAATGCAATCATTCAATTTAACAAGTGCGCCAACCTTTTATGAAAATCAGGTGCAACTTGCAAGCCAACAAGGAGGATAATCTGCCTCATTTCACCTTCAGCTAAAACAAAACACAAAAATAGGAATCAAATGTACCTTTGCTAAATAGTTAGTACTGAAAAGACAACTGAGTAATCTCTAGAAAAGTAGACCTCAATAAAAAGGCAAGTCAATTATTTGATTCAGTAAACAGAGACAAGAGACAACTAGATTGCTAACTATTGAATACTAAGAACACCACTTTATAACGGGGAAAAAGAAGTCCACTATTGAATCAAAAAAACACAGGCATGAGTCAGAAATATGTGCACACATTTCAAACAGTGATCCAAATGAGTTGTAATTTTAGCATCAACACTCAGGACAGCAACTCCCACCCAAAAGGACATTCGATGAAATATAACACAACCATGAAATGGTCCCAACTTCTTCATCATAATTTTTAATGCATCAACAAAGAAGGTAGCGGGCTCATCATAGTGAATCCGGTTAATACATACTACAACTCATGTGGATAGGCAGAGCTAGGCCAATAAGAAGCACCATCACACTCTACAACCCTCAAACGAAAGGCTAAGTGTTCACAACATAATCTTCTTGTTACATGAAAGGTGAAGCATTGACAACATAACCCTCTAGCGCCGTAAAGAAGGAATGCTGAACAAGAGTTTGCTTGAGCCGATGTTGAGTTGGCAAGAGGCCTTTGTGACGGCGTAAACTAGCAACCACCTTGCCATCCATGTCAAGCTGAAGTAGCCAGTCACCAAACTGGAGCAGCATGCTCACATCACCATCCCAAGAAGAGGGCACCCTGCAACAATATGGTTTAAAATCTCCAAACTGCACGGTGAGCTCCGCAAGTGGCAATTCGACCCGGTATTTGAATGCCCAGACCCTGCTTTCGTAGTTGTGCATAGCCCAGATACCAATGCTGGTAAATTCAGCATTAAGACTGAACATGCCGAGCATTGCATCCACCTCAAACAGGACACCACCATAAATTTCATCCATCACAAACTGGTCGGTGCCGTGCGGAGCGAGCATCTCCCCGAACGACTCAGCAATGGTGTCGAATACAGTTATCACGTTGTCTGCGCACCAATGCAGGGTATGATGGAACAAGAGAAGCGTGAAGGGTGACAGTTCCTCCACAACAGGGCCATCTATGTCTATTTGCCTTGGCGGCTGGCTGGAGCCTAGTGTGTAGAGCTGGTAAGAGTCATCTGGATCATGGGGTGCGAGCAGTATCCGGTATTCGCCGCTTAGGCTGTGCGGGTACATCCCCACGGGTCGGTGAGTGTCGGTAACAGTAAAACCTGGGAGGCGAGCGCATTGACGAGTTGCTGGGTTGACGATGCTTAACTGATCCACGCCGATGTAGAGGACTTGTAAGCCATCACACGAGATGCACGGGCGGACGTAAGGGCCACCAATTCGCGCGACGGACAGGAGCCGGTCGTCGGCGGTGGCGGCCCCTACCCGGTGGTCGAAGGGGATAATGTCTAGGGACTCGATGTCGCGTCCGAGGCCATAGATGAGGGGGAGCGCGGGCTGGCGGGCGTGGTGGGTGAGGAGAAAGTCACGGGCGGTGGTGGCGCTGCGCCAGGCGCGGCAGACGGCGCGGCAGCGGAGGAAGGATTTGGGGGGCAGGCGGACAAGGATCTCCCAGATGGCGATCTCGTCCGGGAGGCCGCGGTGGAGGGGAGGCGGGGCGGCCTCCACCATGGTCGCCGGCCGGCCGGTCACTCTGGATCTCGATAGCAAAGCAAGAGGAGTGGTGTGGAGTGGGAGTGACGGCGGATAGGATATAACGCAGATAGCATCGGAGCTGGGCTTAGCCCATCCCGTGTTCTCATCTCTCAAACGGGCTGGCTTGGCCATCGCCCAGTATTGCAAGTAACAAAAATGTATACACCTCAAAAAAAAAAGTAACAAAAATGTCACTGCTAAAAAAAATATGTTTTGCCTCAAAGAAAAATCCATATATTCACCCAGTTTGGTTTGCAAGTGACAGAAATGTTTGGTGGAATGGAATCGAACTTCCAAATGCAAAATCACAGGTGGAGCCAGCATATGAAACGATGGTGGATTCCGTCCAAATAAATGAATCGATGATGGATGCTGAAATGCAAAAGGGAGCTTCGGACCCAAGCAGCTCCTTTATATTTATAAAGGTCAAAATTAAAGTTAAAGTTTCAAATCTAATCTGGAAAAAAAATACACATGCTCATATAGATGTATGTTACATCTATGTAAAGTTTGACGATGATACACATTACAGTGAGAGCTAAACAAAAAAGACAACATCACAGTTTTGAAGTACACGTTCATCGCTTTCAAAAACATGATTTTTTCTTTTTTCATGTAGCTAACATGTGTAAATATTTCATTGTGCAACTTTATAAACTTAACTTATAGAATGCATCATATGAAAATGTTGATTTTTTTTCTATTTTTTTAAAGCTTTCATTCTTTTTTTTTGAATTTTTACAAAAAACAAAATGCCTCCATGGAGCGCAAGCTTCAAAATCCTTATAGACAGGCGCGGGCACACCCACCCCCTGGCCGCGCCACCCGTCCGTGTGGGCCCCTCATGGCTCGTCTTGACTTCTCCCAAAGCTTCTTGTGTTTTCCTGTCGCCCAAAAAAATCATGTTAAATCGGCAACATATTTTGAATCCATAGATATTGATTTCCTGTGAAACCAAAAACAAGCGCAGCAAAATTACATTATAATATTCATGTGGATTCAATGGGATTGAATTTGTGCCAAAGTTTGTTCGATTACACCAAAGAAAAATCAAAATAATCTACCAAATAGATTGAGTGAATAAAAAAACTTATTTATTAAATGGTATGGCAGAATCCTTAAAGATCATTGTTACAAATCAAAGGACCCATGTAGGAAAATCCAACCGGACTATCTCCAAGTTTTTGTCAAAGTCCTTCAAATTAAACATGCCCTTACAGTACTACATCGACCCCATCTATATTAATGTTGATGTTATTACCTTCATCCAAAAGGATAAGAAAGGTTGGGGCCTTGAGGGCGACGAGCATTCAAACCCTCAAAGGTTGTCCGGATTCTTGCATACACGTACTTATTGGAATGTTAAGTTGCATATAGGATAGGTATCAAGCTAAGTGCGCTCACATTAGGACGATGAATTTTTTTAAAGCTCTGGCTCGATCAGTACTACATACATATGTACTGATGCATTGATCAGTCTCAAGAGCGCATTTGATCTGAAAATGCACCTGCTGTCCAGTAGCTCCACGACTTCATCAATATCTAGAGATATAATTACACATGTTCAGCAGTAGCTACACGACTTTATCATTGTCCGCAGCCTATAGCAGCCGTTTTGGTAGCAATCAACACCATCAGGGTGTGTGCATTTCCCCCCTGTATGGCTCCTCCATTTTCCTCTTTCCGTTTACCTCACCCCTACATCGCGCCACAAGGAGGCGCTCGATTGTCTCTTCTTCCTTTACCGCAGCATCAGCATGCATTTCATGTCCTCTTATGACATATTTTTGGATATTTTCAGCATCAGCTCCTGACAACGTCAATCAGCACAAATATTAGCACTATCGTGTACACTGACTCGTTAGATTTCACTTTTGGAGCCAAAAAAGGACCTACATGCCCTCCTATGGTATCATCGACACCCACACAAACACGCACCCTCCCAGCAGAGGGAAAACGATTATAGGCTATCAACCAACAATACTGCTAATGCTTACAATGAAATTAAACAATCATACTAAAACATAACTCAGGTAGGTACCAAAATTCAATGTAAATCTTCTTTGTATCAAGGAATGCTGAAGAGCCTAGCACTGAAGCAATTTCAGGGATAAAAATGTAGTACCTTGACCTGACAATTAGTACATGACCTTGGCAAACCTTTCTTGTGCTTAGCACTGCAAGTTTTGTACAAAATCAACATCTCATAAAACACTAATTCTAACACAATGGTTAGCAGCTGAAGTCAGATGATAAATATAATTCCAAATGATGACGTGAAATAATAAATATAATTCCAAATGATGCAACAGAAAGATGTGATTAAAAATCACAATATTTATATGCCGAATCAGATGCTATGATATGTATCATGAACAAGAAAGAATTGCAACACAACATTGCATTCAAAAGTTGACTACAATCTTATCATTCAATTTAACAAGTACTGGTGCTCCAAGCCCATCTAAAAACCAGGTGCAACTTGTCCAGACCAAAGAAGTGGAACATCTGCTTCATTTCATCATCGGCTACGCCTAAAAACAGAAACATGTATATTTGCTAAATTTGTTGAATTAAGAAGACCGCTGAATAGTCTCCCCTCTAAATATATCAGCTTGACAAATATTCCAAGCGCTAACTAGATGGCAATCTCATTCGTAAAGCCGCAGTGGGAGGATCCGCCATGGCCGCCGGCTGGGAGCAGAGTAAGAGTGAGTGGTAGTGCTGGCGGCGTTGAGGGGAGGTAGGTCTTTGAACCTGGGCTTAGCCCATCTCGTTGAGATTGAATAGTACTACTAGCACTTATCGGGCTGGGCATGCTTCTATTTTCTGTGGGGGTACCTTGGTCGACAGCCCCAGATGAAGTCCTTGTGTGTTCCACATTTGAATTTTACCCGCATGCTTTGATGTATTCACTGGATCTGGATGACTGGATGCATGTCAACTTGGCACTGGAATCTGAATACATGTCTACATAGTAGCTACTCCATTGAATTTGTGCTGGATGTTGAGGGTCTTACCTGTGTTTCAACGAGAAGCACATAATGTATTCTGAATGCACAGGAAGCATGTCTTGCTATCCTTCAGCCATCAACTGGCAACCTTTCATGTCCTCTTTTTTTTCACATCGGTGAGAGGGATCAAAATCTGAACAAACCAGTGCCTGCTAATAGGTCTTGAATATGGCAGGGCCCATACTGAACTATTGACCTGAACTAAGGCTGTTGATTAGTGCCAGAGCCTCATGATGCAAAGCGTTCCCAACACGTGGCGGCGAACCAACCGACACGAGGAAAAACAAAGCAGCACCATCATTGCCTCTTGCAATACATCCCCAATCACCGGCCCCATCAGAACATATCTTCACATATTCAGCTGGAGGCTGTGTCCATCCAACATCAGCCACCCACGAGTGTAACCGATTCTGAACTGTTGATGTTAAGCATATACCTATAACTCCTTTGATGTATCTTCCGTCGCAGTGCTTCAGCAAACATGTTTCGCTTGCTTCCTTACCATCACACACATGGTAAGGAGAAAAGAATAGAGGGTGAAGGAGAAATGTTCAACCCCCAACTGCATCAGGAGCATGCGAGGACGGGAGCATGACCGCGACCGCGCCCGACGCCGTGTGAGCACGCGGCCGCCGCCGCCCGGATCGGCCGCTCCGTCCACCTCCGCGACCGCCGCGACCGGATCCGGCCTCCCCCGAGGCTGCAGCTCCTGGATCCGGCCTCCTCCGGCTCTTCCCTGCTCTCCTGCACCCGGGGTGTGCATGACGAGGGCATGAGATCCCAGCCGTGTTCGGTGCCTTCCCCGGCGCCGGCGAGCCCTGCCCCGCCGCTCGCCGCATCCTCGGCCACCTGCGAGCTCCGGAGGCCCCTCCCTGCACCGCCGCTCGTCTTCTCTGAGCTAGAGCCGCCACCACCTCGTCTACTCCTGGCGGCGCCCTCTGTCCTGGACCTTCATATGCAGCGGACTCCTCCAACACACGCCTTCAAGGTCTCTGTGGCCCCTCCGGAGCTCCTGCTTGAAGGGGCGCCGCTGCCAGTGGCGAGCCCCTGCTCGGTCGTCCCGGCCATTGCTGTCGGGGAGGAGCCCTCTCTGCCTTCAGCGCTTGCTCCGGCGCGGCCGGGCTCTCAGAGCTCCAAGGAGGTGCTCGCTCCCGACGTCATTGTGCGGGCCTCTCTACCTTCAGCACAAGAGCAAGGAGTTCATCATCAACGCACCATTTGTTACTTCTTGGAGAGTGGTGTCTCCTAGATTGGCTAGGTGTCACTTGGGAGCCTCCGACTAGATTGTGGAGTTGAACCAAGGAGTTTGTAAGGGCAAGGAGATCGCCTACTTCGTGAAGATCTACCGCTAGTGAGGCAAGTCCTTCGTGGGCGACGGTCATGGTGGGATAGACAAGGTTGCTTCTTCGTGGATCCTTCGTGGGTGGAGCCCTCCGTGGACTCGCGCAGCCGTTACCCTTCGTGGGTTGAAGTCTCCATAAACATGGATGTACGATAGCACCACCTATCGGAACCACGACAAAAACATCCGTGTCTCCAATTGCGTTTGAATCCTCCAAACCCATCCCTTTACATTCTTTCAAGTTGCATGCTTTACTTTCCGCTGCCCATATACTCTTTGCATGCTTGCTTGAATTGTGTGAAGATTGCTTGACTTGTGCTAAGATAGTTAAAATCTGCCAAAGACTAAAATTGGGAAAAGTTAAGTTTTTAATTGGTCAAGTAGTCTAATCACCCCCCTCTAGACATACTTCAAGATCCTACAAGTGGTATCAGAGCTTTGGTCTCCATTTGCTTTGATTTCCATAGCTTTTGGTGTTCATAGCCTTGGTTTCACAACCTAGTAGAGTATGGCGTCTAGCGAGGGAAATTATCACCGTAGAGGTCCTTACTTCGATGGTACTAATTTTGCTAGTTGGAAGCATAAGATGAAAATGCATATTCTCGGACATAACCCCGCCGTTTGGGCTATTGTGTGTATTGGCTTGCAAGGTGAATTCTTTGATGGGAGAGAACCGAACCGTGAAGCTAGCGCGGATGAGTTGAAGATGCTGCAATACACCACTCAAGCTTGTGATATCCTCTTCAACGGATTGTGCCCCAAAGAATTCAACAAAATCAGCTGTCTTGAGAATGCAAAGGAAATTTGGGATACTTTGATTGATATGCATGAAGGTACCGACTCCGTCAAGGAATCCAAATTGGATGTGCTCCAAAGTCAACTTGACAAGTTCAAAATGAAGGATGGTGAAGGTGTCGCTGAAATGTACTCTAGGCTTGTTCTTATCACAAATGAGATTGCGGGCTTAGGGAGTGAAGAGATGAACGTCATATTCATCATCAAGAAGATCCTAAGAGCATTGGATGGAAAATATGATACCGTGTGCACATTGATCCAAATGATTCCCAACTACTAGAATCTCAAGCCAACGGAAGTCATTGAAAGAATTGTTGCTCATGAGATGTCACTCAAGGATAAGGAGGAACTTCACAACAAGTCAAGCGGTGCTTACAAAGCCTCATGTGAAGCCCCCACATCATCAAGTGAGAAACAAACCTTCAATAAAGAATTGAGCTTAATGGTGAAGAACTTCAACAAATTCTACAAGAGTAGAAGCAAAGAGAGAAGCTCTAAGTCATGGTCCTACAATGACAAAAGATCTTCTAGTCGAGAGCGCAATTGCTACAATTGTGGGAGACCCGAACACTATTCCAATGAGTGTACGTCATCCTACAAAAGAAGAGAAGATTCTCCAAAGAGAAGAAGTAGAAGAGAAGAATCACCGCCAAGAGAAAGAAGGAGTAGATATGATCGTTATGAACAAAGAACATCCCGAAAAAGCAAGGATTCGGAAAGGAAGGATAAGTCATTAAGGAGCTACACAAAATGAAGACATCAAGCTCATCGGCCCCATCAGAACATATCTTCACATATTCAGCTGGAAGCTATGTCCATCCAACATCAGCCCCCCACTAGTGTAACCGATTCTGAACTGTTGATGTTAAGCATATACCTATAACGCCTTTGATGTATCTTCCGTCGTAGTGCTTCAGCAAACATGTTCCACCTGCTTCCTTACCGTCACACACACGGTAATCAGGTTGGGCACAGAAGAAATATTCTGGTCCGAGGCACCAATGGTACCATTACCTTCGCTGTGAAAAATAACGCCATTCCTGAAGTGCCCACAGCATCAGCAAGACTTTGCTTCTAATCTCCTCCGTACACAGGACGCCAACAGAACTAACAACCAGTCAGGGCCTGCATTTCTAAATGCCTCTACAGGCAGGAGTTCCCAAACTCCAGGGTACATCATACAACATGGTGGCGGTCTTCAGAACCATTCCCACAAATGTCGCACTCCACAGGGTAGGTCTCTTCTTATTGCACAACATGCCAACCTGAGATTTTCAAGTGTTTTGTCGCCCCTTCTATTTCTGAGCATAAACATGTCTGCTCTTAACAGTAATTATTTTGAGCATCAGCATACTTGCTCATAGAAAGTACCAAGAAATCGGTAGCATCATGCACTGGTTCACCAACGGGTAGTGAAACAACAAGACCAACGGCTCCACGGATCACAAGTTCCTTACAGACCTAGGAATCTGGCAACTAGTTAGTCACTTAGTCTCTGCAACAAAATGTCGACGATCACAGCAATAGATGAACTCACTGACACACACAGACTCAAGTCATCTTCTTTCTTACCTACAAACTACTTGCACTACGCTGCAAGAGGAAACACATGAGTGAACTGTTTTTTGCTTAACATACCTGACAGTGAACTATTCTTACAAACTAGCAATAGATATCAGCCACGGCTCAAGACATAGTATGAACTGAGAACATACCTGACAGTGAGTTTAATAAGAATACAACTTGCAATAGCTTAGTAAGAATATAGCCTTTAGGTAAGTTACCAAACAATTTTGTGTTGGGATTGAAATGGGGTGCCATAGTTTCGTGAATACAGTGAACAGCAAATAATCCCTAATGCTCAAATTAATAAGAAGACACTCCAGCAAAGAAGGCCTCACCACCAGCCCTAATTAGTCCATTTCTTATCTTTGCTATCAACTATACATAGCTGATCCTAATTGTAAAACGAATGGTGTCAGTACCATATTAATTAATTAAAATGGTTAACAACCAAAGTGGAATTAAATTCTAAATGATGCAACGACAACCTGGAAAAACAGAATATTCCAAATGACGCAGTGGATTCACGAAGAATGAATTGCAGCATATCTTTCCAAATGATGCAATTGCTTCATGAAAAAAGAATGGATTGCAACAGAACATTTCTGAAAAGCTAACTATAATTTAATCACTAATATAACAAGAGTATCGTGCTCCAAGCTCTTCTGAATATTCAGTTACAACTTGCTAGTCAACAAGTGGATAATCCGATATAGCCAAAAAATAGAAGCAAGACAACTGTGTTTATTTGCTAAGTTTTAGTACTAAGAAGATCACTAGATTAACTCTACGAACAAAGACCTCGATAAAAGGTCAAGTCAATTCTTCAGTTCAATAAACAAAGGCACGAGGCAACTACAATGCTTACTATTGAGAAATGAGAAGTCACTACGTGGAGGGGAAAAAAGAACTCCATTCTCCAGTTCAAGAAAACAGGGACATGAGCCAGAGGAATTAGCAAACATTTCAAACACTGATCCAAATGACTTGTAATTTTAGCATCAATACTCACAGCAGCCACTTCAACCCAAAAGGATATTCATAGAAATATAACGCAACCATAAAACAGTCAGAGCTTCTTGATCATAACTTGCATACATCAAATGGAACTAGTCACCCATAGTGGACTCAATTCATTCATACACATTGCATCTGATGGGGATACAACCATAAAATAGTCGGAGCTTCTTGATCACAATAACTTGCATACATCAAAATGAAACTAGTTGGCCCATAGTGGAATCAATTCAGTCATACACATTGCAGCAACTGATATATGGGGATACTGACAGTAAGCCCTTTCTGAATCACCACCCCACATAAAAGCTATCAGATAAATGGCAAAGCATTCACTGCATGCCCCTCAAGTGTCGGAAAGAAGGTATGCAAAACTAGAGTTTGTTTGAGCCAAAGATGAGCTGAGTAGAGGTCTCTGCAACAGCAGATAGTCGCAACCAACTTGCCATTGATGTCAACCTGAAATAGCATGTTGCCGCCATCAACGGTAACCAGCCGGACCACATCACCATCCCAAGAACCGACCACCACATCCCAATCGCTGTCGAGCTTATCATGGACCCCGATTTCTGCAACCGGTAATTTAACACGGTATTTTAAGGTCCAGATCTCGCCTTGTGCCCAGATACTAACACTTGTCCACTCATTGTCATGACTGCATAGCGCAAGCATGTCACCAATATCATACAGGTCAGCATGACCAGGGAAAACTGGAGAACGCATCCGCCGGAACGACTCAGATGTGGTGTCGAATACCATTACCATGCTGCCTGATGAGTGCCAATGCAGGCTACCACGGAACAAGGCAGATCTGGGGGCTCTACTCTCTCGTGGACATAGCAGACAGAAATGCCTTTGAGCAGGGCTTCAACGGGCTGGGCTTGCTTCTATGCAACGGCCTGGGCTTGCATTTATTTATGTGAAGAATCCACTTTAAAAAAAAGGGTACTCCACTAAAAGCAAACTCAAAAAGAAAAAGACCGTGCTAGTAAGTGATTTGATTCCTCTCAAAAAAGGTAAGTGATTTTTTTGTCTAGTAAATAGAGAATAAGTGATTTGAAGTATTCCTCTGGATCTGGAAGTGGATGCATGTCATCTTGGCACCGGATGGATGCCTACAAACAACTAGTGATCTATTTGTTCCCGTTATTACAACAAGAAGCCTCCAATGTTCTATGAATATATATTAAGCATGATTTATTAAGACCATTATGTATTAGGTTTTCATCCTTGAACGGCTAGCTAGGGCGAACTCTTGCCTTAAAGCCTCACCGGCTTGTTCATGGATTCGCCTCCCCTCTGTCTGCCGTCCTGGTGGCCAATGGCGTGGAGCATAATCTCGATGCCTTCGCTCTCGTTAGTAGTTTAGGTTAGGGTTTCTTAAGTCCTAATAGGTACGGTGCTAGGACGGATGGTGATGCTTCTTCTTTGAATTTGCCTTCCCGGCTTCGATCCTCCACGAGTTCATACATCTGGATGTACTCGACGAAGCTCAGATATAGATTCCTGCCCTCTTCTTTGGCCAATGAGGTTAGAGTTTCTCGTTGTGTGGCAAGATTTGGCGTGAGGTTCTCCAGATCTACTCAAGGCTTCAACGACGAGGACTACGGCTCTAGAGCGCTGATCCTTAAGGGCACGTGCACGAAGACTTCTTGGTTGTCATCGACAAGGTCAAGGCGGCTCCAACAGGAGAGTGGCGACGCGTCGACGGTTCATTATGCCGGCGGTAGCAGCCGTTCAGTTGTCTTGGAATCTTAATATAATTTTTTGTTATTTTGAGATGTTTTGTACTTCCGATGAACTTTGATGATAGATCTGAATCTTTTTCCACAAAAAACATAACTTATTAGTGCACCTCCCAAGAGGACCCCCAAACCGCCATTCGTCTGAACCGCGCGGTCCGGACGTGTTTTGCCATTGAACACAGTCCCGCATCCACCTGCGGTCCGGTCTGGACATCCTTTTTTCCTGCAGATCAGAAACAAATCGAGGGAAGGGTTGCTTCGTGGGTGTCCGGACCGCGGGGACGCCCTCTTCTGTCACCCTAGGCCCACTCAAAACCCCCTCCCTCGCCCCGAGCCCTTTCCCGCCTGAAACGTTTAGCGCCCTTCAGAGTGTCAGTGTCGCATTCATGTCGGCCCAGCGGAGACACGACCTCTCACTACAGCCAGCATTGAAGCAATGTGCCGCCCTAGAGCGTCGCCCCCTGCTCGCGCCATCTCTCGACATTGAAATGACATCCGTTCATCCACCTCCCTCCATTAAACCGGTGTGTTTGCCGAGGAACCAACTCCGATGCCCACATGCGAGCACCACACGTTTGTCCACCTGTCAGCCGTCATTACACACCATGCCGCTTGGCACCTAACATTCCCTCGCCATTTAAATCTATCCAGGCAGCAAACGCAGCAACCTCCGCTCTTGATCCCGATCTCGTCCTCCCTGCACCACACGCCGCCATGGCCTCAAGCTCCGAAGTCCTGTGGGATGGCCTCTCCGGCGAACAAAAGAAGGAGCTCTCCGGCATTGCGACCACATGGCAGACCTAGAGCTAGGAGGATACCGGTGGGCTTGCCAACGAGCTCCCAGAAGGGAACAACACAGACGAGCTAGTGGATGAAGAACCAGTGCCAAGGTCCTCGTCTGTCCAAGCCGGCATCACCATCAGTGAGGCGCGGGCGCACTTCACCGATGTGGTGATGGAAGACCGGGAGGAGGCGTTTCTGGCAGGCACAGGCCGACCAGATGTACAAACACCGAGCACTGGCTAACGGAGGAGCAAATCATCGACACGGGCATCGTGGCGGAGGTGGATGAGTAGAAGCCACCGCTCCTATCCTATGCCACCGCCTGCGATATCCGCCACGAGCGATGGCGGCTCTGCATCCTGCAGGCGGAGAAAGGAGCTCTGTTCGCCGAGATCAATGCGGCAGCAGATGAACTTGATGGTGGCACCGATGACGTCACCGCTCCACGTCGGTCGCGCCCCGCCACCACAACGAGGAGGCCGGCATGTCCACGACCACCGCCGATAGCCAGGACTAATAGAACATGGGAGGCCACCAGCGCATGGGTCCGAGGAAGACCACCACCATCGTCTTGTCGAGGCTTACGGGCGATGAGCTTGCCCTTTGCCCACTTCGTGAAGGTGGAGGGCACTATTCTTCCACTTCCGCTGAAGCACATTGCCCGTAGTGAGCTTGCCTGTTTCGCGGAGACAAAAACCACCGCCACTGTTTTACCCCGCCCCAACAAACACCAACCCTGATCCGCGTGTCGGCGGTTCGGTGAGCTTGCTGCTAGACATAGGGAAGACATGTCATGGGAAACGGGCGCCGCCGCGGCCAACGATAGGCTAGGTTAGCATAGCCTAGTCCCTATAGTTTAGTTGAAATATGTACGAAATGTAATTGTTTTGTCCGGTTTATATGAAATGTGTCCAAAATCTAATTGTTCTCATCCAGTTTGCATGTAATTTGTCCGGTTTCTTCAAATTCTATGGTCTGCCCCCCAATGGTCTGCGGCCGGATATGGTGTCTGATTTGAGGGTCAACGTTGGGGATGCCCTTATCTTTTCTGTATGCAATACGAAAACTTGAAAAAAAAATACACAAAGATATTGTAGTTCGCTTCAAGCGGCACTGGTTAGAGATGCAATGATCTCAAAGAAATGGTTATGGTAAAATCTGAAATATGAGTTAATTTAGATCATGGCAGGTTAATTTGGATGATAGGTAATTCTTTTGCTAGCTCAAGCTGGTGGTACATGTTTACTCGAAAATTTGGATAGGCACACCTCCTAGGATCGTAACAACAAGTACCACTGAATGTTACTTTAAACTTGAGAGAAGTCATGAACTTGTACTAGGGTTCACATTACAACCTCAAACTTTGAATTGGTTTACTTTACCCCGTTGAAATCTGAAAACGGGGAGCCATCGAGAATTCAGGGCACCTACAAGATAGAATGGTACCAAAGCTAACACAGGCGGTTCGGGCGGTGCCACCAACCCACGTCTTCTCGCCTACCTCTCCTTCCTTTTCCGCTGCCGCTGGCGGCAGAAGCGCCAGGGCAAAGCACCTTGCAATGCCAGGCGGCGGGCCCCTCTCTCTTCCTCTCGAACGTGATTGGCACGGGGTGACCGGACCGAGCGGAGGAGTCGGATGCACGCAGGGCCCGTCTGCGCTGCTGCGGTGTTCTTGCAGAGTGGCGGCACGATGAAGGTTTGGGCGGCGGTTTGTGGCGCAACGACTGCGTGCCAGTGGGTACAACATTTGGTCCAGATCTAGGCAATGGGACTTGTGGGCGTTTCTGGTAGGCCTTCACTGGCCTTCTCCGGCGAGCCTGTCGTGGGTGCGGTCGGAGTGGTGGATCGGTGGTGGTGCGGCCGGCTCGATGGTGGGGGCGGGCGGTGGCGGTGTTGTTCTTCATGCAACCCACGCTCCGAGAAGGCGGTGTAAGGGGAGGCTCCGTGCTGGAGATGGCGGGCTCATCAGCCGTGTTCGTGGTGTGGAAACGCGTGAAGGTAGTGGTGGACGACATTGGGCAGTTAGCAGGTACGAGGAGCCAACCTAGTCCAAGCTGGTGTGTGCCTTCGCGTGAGTGCTCTCCTCTCCATTGGGATTGGCAGGGGACGTAGATGTTGATGCTTCCTACGGTGGAGGTGTCGGCCTAGACTCGATGACTGATGCCAGGCTATAAGTGGACGGCTGGGTCCTCTGCGCTTCCTACAGTGGTTGGGGCGTGTGATGTGGACATGTGGCGGTGGCTTGGGAGATGGATGCGGGGGCGGTTGCTGCGGATGGTGGTCCACATGGTTGGCTCTTCAGTGGGGGCCTTGGTAGCGGTGGTGGCTTGCCTCTTGGTTGTTTGGACGGCGAGGGGTGTAGCGGCAGGTGGCCCGGGCTCGCTCCATATAGTTGGAAGTGGTGACGCTCAAATCCAGATCTGGAAGCTTGTACTCATCATAGTTGGTCTAGGCGCCACGTGGTGGCAAGGGTGAGCTGCCGTGGGAAAGCTCCGCATTTTGGCGCCGACGGCGGCGACACCCATGGGTGCCGCTATTCTCTTGAGGACGTCGTTGTGATTCTGCGTTTGAGCGGTGTCCAGACGGCCCAAATCCACCGCACATATGGGTTCGGGTTTGAGGGGTGTTGGACAGCCAAGACGTTTCGGCTAGCTTTAGGATGGGTGGCGTTTTTTGATCCAAGCGGTGTTCGGGCTACCTTCAGACATTTGAGAAAGGTTTGAGAGGTCTGGCTATATAGATGCTCTAAGGTCCGGCGTGGGAATTGCCCTAAACCAATCAGAAGCAAGGACAGCCTCACAGTAAAAGGTTATGCATGGCTTTGATCAACGTTGTCCTTGTGCCTTTTCTCTGTACTACCTGCCTAGATAGTGTAGGGTGGAAGTGATTTGGCTCTATTCATCTGGATGAAACGAATTGTGGCTAGCTTGCATGCATGCTCACTGTCCACTGCGGCGCGCGATCGCTCTATTGCGTTGGCTGTGCATGCAGCTCTGGTAAGCAGAGAATACAGTCCAAGACGAATAGACTTTTCGCCGGTTTTAGATTGATCAAACACATTGGAATCTGTATTACTCTGGGAGTTAAACTTGTATTTTGTTTTTGTTGACAGTAAATATTAAATAAGCACACTGCTGAAAATATTTTTTTCACCAGTACACATTTCTAGCACCCAGCTGCTAAAAGAGTCATGCATGCAACGGATAGTTGACCGCGATGTGAGCAGCTGAGAAATTCCCATGCAGCCGCATATATACATGCCGTAACAAATGATCGGATCATCAGACTGGCTTTTCCACTTTTACAATTGTATCTGCTCGACCTGGGACACACGTATTATTTCTTCAGCTTATGTTAAGATCCAACTATCACATGAAGTAGTAATAATTTCGCAAAAAAAATCACATAAAATATTTAGCAGCTAAGTGAAATGACATCATGAGTGAGTGGTAGTGAAATGATGTCACCTTTTTCTTTTGGCATACCATGGGTGATGGGTCTTGACTTCACTTGAACTAATCATACCGACTCACGCCAAAAGATTTCGTCCTCTGCCAACGGGATTTCTTATTCACATGAGTAGGTATATATGATTCCTCCCAATTGTTAGAAGGGAGAGAGGGATTGGTGGAATAGTTGTTATATATATACAACAGTTTGGGACACCTAGGTGCCCAGGCTTCTTGCCTAAATGCCGTTGGATCATACTAGTTTTCGTTGATAAGATGTGTTTAAATTTTACATGCATACCTGCATTAGTACTTTCCTATTTGCTTGCTTGATGTTACTACTATGGAAAGTAATAACGTTTGTCTAATTAATACCTGTCATTATTTGTCCCTTCTTGATAGGAAATTGTAATTAATTATTTACCGTACATTTTGGTATGTATGGTAGATGCAAGACAATTAATTAGAAAAATAATACGCGACATTTTTAGCACGTACACCAACACGTACACATTTTCATCGGGTATAACACCAACACGTATATATTTTCATTGGGTATGACACCAACACATACATATTTTTATTGGGTATAACACCAACAAGTGCATATTTTTATTAGGTATAATAGTCACTAACTGGTATCACGGTCTAATAAAATATACATGTGCGTATCTCGGGTACATGCACCGCTTATTAAAACGTGTGAAATGTATGGGTATATACAAATTAAATTCGCATTGAGTTATATATATTTATGTGAATATTTTCATTGGGTATAACACTAATGCGTACATATTCATGTGTATATTAACATCAAGTTATGTATATTCATTTGTATATTCACATCGAAGTATGTATATGTATGTGTATATTTCTATTAACAGTAGCACATACTTATTAAAAGGTATGACATTTATGTGTATATTTTAATCCAAGTACGAGTGTTCATATTATTTTTGTTTTGGAAAGAAATCATTGACCATTTAGGGATACTAGTGCATGCAAACGAAATATGGAAGGCCATTATTTTGTTAATTTATGCCATGCACTAATGAATATGGCATACCATAACAGACCTAGGTGCCCATGCACCTAGGTGTCCCAGACAATATATATACATGATTATTTTCGAGTACAATGCAAGGTAGAATAATATCCTACGCTATTCTATCTTTCCTAACAATCAGTGTGCTCAACATCCCCCTGCAATCACAACGGTAGCGACGCAGACTGTGAGACTGGAAAAT
>NC_041385.1:783270058-783287035 GCF_002162155.2 Triticum dicoccoides | reverse complement strand
GGTTGGAGTGGAAACCGACAAGGTTGCTCAAGCAAGGCGGTAGCCCTTTGTGCCGTTTGTCGAGGTAGCCGAGAGCGTGTGTGGTGTAGCCGTGGTCGACGTAGCCGTACGAAGAACGGCATGGTCGATGTCGAGTCGGGGTAGCCGGCGTCGAGGATGTCGCCGTGAAGCCGCGAGCGCAAGGAGGCGCCGAGTTAGTCATGGGCGCAATGGTGTCGAAGTACCGTGCGTCGGGTAGAGTACGATGTTGACGAGGCGTCGCGCCGGGTTTGCCAAACCCGGGGACACGTCGTAGACGAATGCATGCGTCGGTGTTGCCAGCATCGGGCATGCGTAGACGGACGAAAACAAAGTTGACGACGCGCCGCACCAGGCTTGCCAGGCCCGGGGACACGTCATGGACGAAGGCACGCATCGGTGTTGCCAGCACCGAGCATGCGTAGATGAGGGACCTGCACGAGTTGTACGCCATGTCGGAGAAGTCAGAGAGGCCAGCAGAGAAGGACTCGACGACGATTGCGGTGTCCATCGGCGCGGGGCCGATGTCACCAACGATGGTCGGAGTAGAGGAAGCGATCGGGGTAGATGACGGCGACGCTGGCGACGGGCTGGTGCTGGACGAAGATGAAGAAGGTGGACGGGCGACGGTGGCTGCTACGGCGATAGCAGCGGCGGCGGTCAAAGAAGAGTGGCGGCGGCGGCGGCTTGGTTAGGAGCGCGGCGACGATGCTCGAAGTAGGTGAGGAACACGACAACGTGACAAAGACCGGCGCGGACGGTAGCATTCCCGCCCCGAGGGAGGCGGCGCAACGCATGCCACGGGAGGTCGACTTACGGTGACGGCAAAGTGGACCGCGGGCCGCGGCTCTACAACCCGAAGGGGCGGGGAAGCGGCGGAAACCGGGTCGGTGCAACCGCGGGAACGGTCTCGAGACGGCGACAAGGATCGCGTACCATGCTCGCTACGGCCCGACGGAATGACGCAGCGACGGCGCGAGGGTCGGTGTAGCCATAGGGACGACCTGGAGCGGACGGCCTCGGGGCAGCACTGGATCGCGGGCCGCGACACTACGGCCCGAAGGGGTGATGCGAGTTGGTGCAGCCGGGAAAAGAACCACGGGGCGGCGGCACTGCGGCCTGATGGGGCGACGCAAGACGGTCTTCACGGGATCTACAGAGGCGCGCGTAACCGATGGGCCAGATCGATCGCACGACATAGATGAAGTGGACTGCGTGCGCTCGGGTGATCAATCCAAGTGCTCGCTAGGTCGAAGAGCCAGCTCGGGCTGCCATGGATGATGCATAGCTATCGCTGAGGCACCGGAGACGTGAAGCGTTAGCGTGGCTTGATTGCTCATGAACATGTACGTACAAGTGGAGGCTTGGCGTCACTTGAGCCTTCGGTGTAGGACAGAATAGGACACGCAGGCAACCGGGCAAACGCATCACCGTGCGCGAGTTGTTCACAAGGTGGCAAGGGCCACCGCACGGGATGCGCCCTCCTGCATGAAGCAGCGTGATAGGGCCCAGCTGGATGGAGGCGTAATCCGTGGAGAGTACCCGATCCGATCAAGGTGCCGACTGCCTGCGAACAGCTGACGAACAAACGGATGGTGGCCGTTCCAGGCCCCCGCGTGGCGTGCGAGGCCACCAAGTCGAAGAAGACGCTGGTGTAGTCGATGTCGAAGTTGGAGTAGAGACGCGCGAGAGTTCGTAAGCGGCGGTGGGTGGCGCAAACCATTGTATATTGGAAAACCAAAAAAAAAACGCCGATCAAGACGACCGGCAAAAAACAAAACCTGGATCGAAGAGATCGGAAAAAGACTCTCTAGGGCAGCCGGTCAACACGACCGGCGGATGAACCCTAGGTACGGGCGGCGCGATCCCCGGCGGCGGTCATGGCGGCAGACCGCCCAAAGGGCGGCGCGCAGGGCGGAAGTGGTGTGCGGCGGCTAGGGCTTGGATCTGTTAGGCTCTGATACCCTGTTAGAAGGGAGAGAGAGAGGGGATTTGGAGAAATCGTTCTTGTATTGCTTGAGCCTCGTGGGCATATATATATGAGTACAATGACCAACTTGAAGTACAAGACAAAGCAGGACCAAATCCTAATCTATTATATACTTCCTAATAATCAATATACTCAACACCAATGATGTACTGCCTGAGCATGGGAGTCTTAATATAACCGAAACTCCATTTTAAGATGCCTGATGAAAAGTTCCCTTCTCATGACTTGCTTGAATACGGAAATAAGAAGCATTTGCGTCTTTGGCATCCAACCATATTAGACTGGATCTTCACCGTACGTGCCCACAGTTCTCTCCATGGAACACAAGCCAAGGATGAGTCAGTTATGCATCTGTTCAACGTGTCTCCTTACACTAAGACTACCCACAGTGAAAATAATATAGATAGTAACATCACACATATCTAGATAAAATAAATGATATGACAAGCAATAAATGAAAAAAAAGAGGCATGTGGTAACATAGTTAGTTACTAGTAGTACGAGTAACATCACACATGTCAAGGCAAGATGAGTCTATAGCCTAATAAATAAAGTGTTGCATGTTATCACACATATGTACTCTCCACTATATAGGTAGTAAGGTAGTAATATACCGAAAAAGGGTTTCCCCTGCTTTGTATTACAAAGCACCAACATCGATACAACCAACGATAGGTGCTGGGGCGGAAGCAACACAGGCATGCCCAAAAAAAAGAAAGAGAAAACACAAAAGAAAAAGAAATGCCGACAACGGCGGATCAACGAAAACGAAGATGACTAGCAACCGCTGCGCCCGCCGGAGAATTCCACCACACTCCTAGCACCACGAAACGCCGCATACCAAGTAACGCCTTCAAGAAGGAAGGCGACGACAACGACGCTGCTAACGGACATGGCCTAGAGTTTTCCCCGGTACGCGAAGGGCCGTGGGAGGGAAGGGGGATATCCGACGCCCTTCAGGAAGGCACGGCGGCGCCCATGGGCGTCACCGCGTCGGTGCCAAACAAGTCGACAAGGATTTCTCCCAACCTCCAACCAACCACGACCCTAGACGATCCATCGCGCTCCACCATACTTGTCGTCCACCAATATGCGCCACCACGGACTCGCAGTCACCATCGCCATCTCACCGTGACAAGCGAAGCAAGACCGGCGGGATCGAGAGGAACCAGCTGGAAACGAGGAGTAGCAGAGTCAGCAGCCACGTGGGAGGGGACAACCTCCACCATCCTCGGCGGTGACCGACTGTACGTAGCTCAGGAGCAAACCAGGCACCCCTGCCCGGCGAGCCTGAAGTGGGCTCGTGAAGCTCCCGTCGCTGCGCTGCAGTACACGCGCCACGGTCTCCGCCACCCCCAGCCCAAGCCACACCTCCGTCCGCCGGAGATGACGCCGGAAAGCATACGCCAGGCCCACCCAGACCCAGATGGGGCCCAAAAGGTCCCAGATCTGGGTCGGAAGGGCGCCGCCGCCAGCCATCGCGCCGCCCAGTAGCCAAGCAGCCACGCCACCGCCACCTTGCCACCCGGAGCTGCGCCGCCTGCGAAGAGGAGCCGCCACCGGATCCGACGCCGGCCTAGGTGCACCGCCACCGGCGCCATCGCCCGAGCTACATCGCCACACAGGGAGGAAAAGAACAGGGCCATCGCTGCCGGCATCATGCGAGCCAGGCCCGGAGGCCTACGCCGGCGGCGGCAGGAGGGGATTAGAGGAGGGGGGCCGCTGGGAGGGGCAGGGAAGGGGAGCCCCTGGTCGCCTCGCTCGGGAAGGCGACGCGCGGGGGTACGGGGAGGAGGGGAGGGGGAGGGGGAGCCGGGGCGCGCCCGCCGGCGGCCGGGGGCGGCGGCGGCGGCTAGGGGAAACCCTAGCGGGAGCGGGAGGCTAGTAACATAGGCATGTTACTAGTCTATATTACTATCCATTGCGGCTAGTCTAAAGAAGTTTGGCACCTCACAGGCCGCAAGCATCCTGGCTTGGTGCCCATTGCATTCTCCAGGCCGGGACCATTTCTCCCTTGGCTTTACTGCTTTGTTTCCAGACTTAAGGACAAAATTTGCAGTGTCATATATATGTCGCTTGGCATATCTGGAACGTGCCCAATAGAAGAATTTTCTCCAACATCAGGTTGCCGGCCTAATTGATGAAGGCCTAATGCTGCCCAGCTACTCCTCTCAAAGACTAGTAGTGTCCCTTCCCTTCCTTGTACAGCCAGTGCTCCTGTTGTAGCGACCAGTTATGATTTTTCTTTTATTTTCTTTCATTGTTAGCTCTTGCGTCTTTGCACCTATACTTTTTTTCCTGCTAGTTACAGCCTATTTTTTTTCTGAGCCATCTTCGCCGACTAACAACGACTTCAAATCCTCGACTTCAACATATGAGGAGCTAGTAATTAATAAGTTTTGCAGGGTTTTCTCATTGCAATGACTGGCCATAAGGGAGGCATCTGAATGATTTGCTATGTTCCAATTGTTGACATGAGGATCATGAAACGAGAGCAAGATAAATTTTATCATATCAAAAGTGCAGAGTCAGTTTGAATTATTTCTCAGATTGTTTGTGCTTAGTGGTGTGTCACTTGAGAGAATTCAGCTGTTTCGTGCCACTATTGGCGAGCCATGTAGCTTAAGAAGATGCGTGTTATTGCCATGCCATGGAAATTTGCATGGAACGGAAGTTCAAGTTGAGTCAGAAAGGCTCTAAAAATTGTGGTCTTGAGCACTCCTATTGCTTTCAAAGCAGACACCCATGGATGTGCCTGTCGAGAAGGAGTGCTCGAGTTTGCCTCTATTTTGGTGAAGGTGACTTGGTTGACTATGCTGCGACATATGAAGTATACATTAATGTCTACTTTTACAAGTTACTGATTTTTGCTAAAGCCGAGTATTATTCGGCATCTTCCCTATTTTCAATGAGGATTAGATAAAAGTTTTCTGCATATGTACTCTAAGCATGACTTGTTATCTCCCCAATAGCAAGGTTACTCTGCATGAGCGCTGAAGAATAATTAACTACTGTCACTGTAAATAATAAATATATAAAAACAATACCACTGAAAGAAAAGATTCTATATATGCTACTTTCCATTTCTGAAACGTCATGCAGTTTTAGGTGCAACAACGTTGTCAGCACCGTACCCGCGGCCATTGTGAATGGTCCCAGGAAAACGAGATATTTAAGTGCTACTTCATTATTAGTACTTACAGCACCAACCTGTTCCCTGCAGATTCAAACCTGCAGTCTAGCACTTTAGCCTAGCTTACTCTAGACAGAGCCATGGCCTCCAAACAGGCTGTGCATATGAAGCATGGCCAAGGCGAAACAAGCTATGCTCGCAACTCCAGTTTTCAGGTAGTATCTTATCTTTTCATTGAGTGGTCTCTATGACCTTTTATTTGACATTTGGCTTCCAAAACTGAAGATCCAGTTTTAAGGTAGTATATTATCTTTTCATCCTCCCCGCCCCCCAAAAAAAAACTTATCTTTTCATTGAGTGGTTTCTATGAGCTTGTATTCGACCTTCCAAAAATGAACTAGTATTACCGTGATTTCAATGAAGAGCCGATAGAGCAATGTTAGAGAAGAAATCGGGGTGGATATAGTTTGTTAAATGCTTGGTTGTATGTACCCTTTTGTAGCTCGTTACATTTATTACTGGATACTGGCTCTCTCCTTCGCTCTCTGAATCCTAAGTTAATTAAAAAACATGAAAGGAGAAGAGAAATGTCTTCAAGACAGAACAAATCCCTTTCCTGATAGTATTAACGTGCTCATGAAGAGTAATTCGTTGAAAAGTACTTTGGAGAATTTGGACACTGCGGTGAAAAGAATATGCAGCCTAAAAGTGATGTGCTAGCAGATCAAGGCTTTCGTCAACAAATCACAATATTTGTAACAAATAGAATGTTCAAGACAAAAAAAGTGATTGTGTTGGGCGAGCTGGATAATGTTCTGCATCGCTACACCGGATTCAGCAGACAAAGCCACACAAAAAGTAGGAGCTGTGTGGCGAAACCGTATCAAGAAAGAAATATATGTCCTCGCTTGTTGATGTGCCTAGCAGCCTTCCCTATGGTACTACAAGATGGCTTTATACAGATAAAGAGCGTATGAGCTAATTAACAAACCATGCATTGAGCAAAAATATTATACTAGATTTTCTGAAGGACTACAACTTGATTGCAGAGAGCTGAGCAGAACAGGATGAAGCCCCTGATAGAAGAGGTCATCACCGACTTATGCAGCAGCACTAGTACCTTGTTGCACGGAAAGATAGTGATCGCAGACTTGGGATGCTCCTCTGGTCCAAATGCTCTAGCACTGGTATCGACTGCCATCAATGCCATCCACAACCATTGCCTTCAGTTACAGCAGCCACCACCGGAAATATGTGTGCTACTCAATGACCTTCCTGACACCGACTTCAACACGGTGGTGAAGAGCTTGGTCACACTCCGTCAAAGCAAGAACCCTGTTGTCGTGACCGGTGTCGCACCGGGATCGTTTTATGAGCGGCTCTTCACTAGTAACTCCCTGCATGTTGTTTGCGCGTCGAACAGCTTGCAATGGCTATCAAAGGTTAGAGCTCGAAGAATTGATCCAGTTGGATTACTTGCGAGTTTAAGCAAAATTTTACCTTTACAGGCTCCTGAAGATCTAACGAGGAACCGCATCCCAGCTTTCAACATTGATGAGCATGCTAGGCGTGAAATGCTCCCAATGGTCCGTGAGGCTTATGAACAACAATTCAGGAAAGATTTCAAGCTTTTCCTGGAGCTGAGAGCCAAAGAGTTGGTCTCAGGAGGCCGAATGGTTATTTCCCTGGTAGGGACGCGTTCTGATGTAATCGCCTCCGAATTCTCTCTTTTCCCGGGAATTTTAGCTCAGATTCTAAGTGTAATGGTCGCGGAGGTACATTTATTTGCCCTTTTCTAGTATAGGAAATTATCTATTGCAATTGTATGTGCGGTTATTTTACCTCCCAATCTCATGACATGTCTGACAGGGTGTGATCGACAAAGCAAAATTTGATTCCTTCTATGTGCCGCTCCATGGACCTTCCATCGAAGAGGTAAGGGAGATCATCAAAGGAGAGGGGTCCTTTTCGATCAAGGAGATGTGTGTCCATGACCCTACGGCCGAAATGAACATTGCTCTGAGCAGCCCAAGCAAGTTTGTGAATAATCTGATAGCCTTATTTGAGCCCATAATAGTCCAGCATTTTGGAGAGGTTATGGATGAATTTGTGAGGGCGGCAGAGCTGCACTGGAGTCTCGATGTGGATGGGAGCTTGCGAGAGGAGCGGGCCAGAACCTCTCGAGCTATGTTGGTTGTATCCCTCGCAAAGGCATGAAGATGAGGCATCGGTGCCTGGAGATATATGCAACACATTTAATGAGATCGTACTTAATTGTGTGGAATGGACATATAAATAAGCAAAATAGTGTTGTTGTCTATGTAACATTGTGTGATCGATGTATGGTGTGCACAAATTCAGACTGACATTTGTGTCATGTATCTTTGTTAGGAAGATCTGCATTGAGAGTAAAGGAGCCCTAAAGGAGAATAAATGTTGAACCCACCGCCAATTCACATAGATTTCCCTATTGTAAACGAGCGATGAACGTCGTACCTCGTTGGAGGCGACGGTTCCGTGTTATATAGGCAGGGGCGTATCCCTGAGATATGCATACAGGCTGTTTAGATTACATCTTGGAAACCAAGCAAAGAGAGAAGATAGAGATAAAAGAGGTTACAAGAATATTGTCTAGCTCTATCTCTAACTAACCTAGCTCGGCCTAGGTGGGGCCATTGCGCCTAGCATATCAAGTTTAACACCCTCCCATAATCACAACTTGGTCAAGTTGAGATTACGTTTAAACTCTTCAAAACTCCTTGTAGGTAAGGCCTTGGTAAAACCATCTGCAACTTGATCTTGCGAGTGAATGAATCTAATGTCCAATTTCTTGGCAGCAACTCTTTCTCTGACAAAGTGAAAATCAATTTCGATATGTTTGGTCCTTGCATGAAAAACTGGATTAGCAGAAAGGTATGTGGCAGAAAGATTGTCACACCATAAACATGGAGCTTGCTTGCAACGTACACCAAGCTCTCTCAACAAGGACTGAACCCAAATGATTTCTGATGTGGCATTAGCTAATGCTTTATATTCTGCTTATGTACTAGACCTGGATACAGTAGCTTGTTTCTTTGCACACCAAGAGATTAAATTAGGACCAAAGAAGACTGCAAAACCACCTGTTGAGCACCTATCATCCAGACAACCTACCCAGTCAAAATCTGAGAATGCACTGACAAGAGTTGATGATGACTTGCTGAATGTTAACCCAACGCTCAAGGTATCTTCAACACATCTAAGTATGCGTTTTGCAGCTGTCAAATGTACTGTAGTAGGTGCATGAAGAAATTGGCATACTTTATTGACAACAAATGAAATATCAGGCCTAGTCAGAGTTAAGTACTGTAGCACACCAACCATACTTCTGTAACTGGTGTTGTCATCTTGATTCAAGAGTTCTCCTTCTGACAAGGATAATTTTTCTGTACTGGATAAAGGTGTTGGAGCTGGCTTACAGCCCTGCATTCTTTCTCTGGCTACAAGATCAGTTGCATATTTCTCTTGAGATAAGTGAAGGCTATCTCCATTCTTCTTAACTTCAATCCCAAGAAAATAATGCAAGTCTCCTAGATCCTTAAGAGCAAACTCAAAGTTCAAATCCTTTAGCAGTCCTGTAACAGCCTCATTTGATGAACTTGTGACAATAATATCATCAACATATATAAGGACAAATATAGAGGTATTTGACTTATTGTAAATAAACAATGAGGTGCCAGACTTAGAAGGAGTAAACCCAAGTGTTTGAAGTTTTGAGCTCAATCTGGAATACCATGCCCTAGGAGCTTGCTTCAATCCATACAAAGCCTTGTCAAGTTTACACACATGGAAAGGTTTGTTTTTGTCCTCAAACACAGGAGGTTGTCGCATGAACACTTCCTCTTCTAGAACGCCATGAAGAAACGCATTCTGTACATCTAGCTATCGTAAACTCCATCCCCTAGACAAAGCAATAGACAAAACAAGGCGAATAGTAGCAGCCTTCACAACAGGACTGAAGGTGTCCTCATAGTCTATGCCACATCGTTGCTTAAAACCTTTCGCAACGAATCTAACTTTATAGCGATCTATGGTTCCATCAGATTTTCTCTTAATCCTGTAGACCCACTTGCAATCAATTACGTTTTTACCTTGGCATGCAGGAACTAAGTGCCAGGTTCTATTTTTCTGAAGCGCCATGTACTCCTCTTGCAGAGCCTTCTTCCACTTTGTATCGCTCAAGGCTTCCGCAACAGTAGTTGGTTCATCTGTGGTACAAGCAAGACCAAAGTTTACTTCGCTTTTATAATTTTTGGGTTGAGTTACTCCCCTTTGAAGCCTTGTGCATAATTGTGAAGAAGTCGGCACAGAAGATCCCGAGGGCTGCTCGAGAGATCCCGTAGCAGGAACAGCCATGGATCCCGAAAGGCGACCTGTCAGGCTGGGGCTGCGTAGGTGGATCTTCTGTGTCTGCAGCTGGCGTCGGGCGAGAAGGAACCGGCACAGAAGATCCTGCACCAGCCCCCATATCCTCCGCAGGCTCATGATGAGCAGATGATGGTGCGGCCCCGGCCAGATCATCACGGGGCTCCATGACGTGTCGTGGTGTGCGCCGCACGTAGCAGCGCGGGGCGTTGCCGAATCGTCCAGGCGCGGGCTGGCCAGCAGAAGGCCATGTGGCGGTAGATGGTTGGTGCGGAGCAGGATGACCCACCGAGCCGCCGCTGGTGTCGGCGTCATGACGCGGCACAGGTCCCGACGTGGACCGGTCTGCTGCACCTGGCGCAGATCCCATAGGAGATTGCGGGACAGACCTACAGAGGGAGGATCCCGAGGCTGCCATGTTGCGATCTCGAGGCTGATTCGCCTCTGTACTGCTGCTGCTTCTCCTAGGACACATAAAATAGTGGTTCTGGTCAATTTCTTCAGCATTTTCGTCACTGTTTTTTTTCTGTTTCATCACAAAACTCATGTTCACCATTAGTAGGAGTATTAGTCAATAATTGATCATCAGTATTCAACTCGTCCCCATTGTCAACACCGGTGAGATGGTAAAAGAAGGATCTCTTTTTGAATAAGAGCACCGGCGTTTGGATGGAGATGTGCAAAGGGAAAAACAGTTTCATCAAACACAACGTCATGGGAGATGTAGACACGTCCGGTGGACACATCCAAACATTTTACACCTTTGTGTTGTGGACTGTAACCCAGAAAAACACATTGTTTTGATCTAAAGATAAGCTTGCGATTATTGTACGGGCGAAGATTGGGCCAACAAGCACACCTAAACACACGTAAGGAAGTATAGTCAGGTTTGGTGTGAAGCAAGCGTTCTACCGGAGTTTCATTGTTGATGACACGACTGGGCAATATGGTAATAAGATGAACTGCGGTGAGAAACGCTTCATCCCAGAACTTTAGTGGCATGGATGCAGCAGCAAGTAAGGCAAGACCTACTTCAACGATGTGCCTATGCTTACGCTCAGCAGATCCATTCTGCTGATGAGCATGAGAACAAGACACATGGTGAGATATGCCGATTTGTTGGAAGGATGAGTTTAGATTAACGTTGTACCTCGTTGGAGGCGACGGTTCCGTGTTATATAGGCAGGGGCGTATCCCTGAGATATGCATACATGCTCTTTAGATTACATCTTGGAAGCCAAGCAAAGAGAGAAGATAGAGATAAAAGAGGTTACAAGAATATTGTCTAACTCTATCTCTAACTAACCTAGCTCGGCCTAGGTGGGGCCATTGCGCCTAGCATATCAAGTTTAACACCTATGTATTTACTTATTGGATCGACTAGCTAAGCCTATTAATGAAATTTCCTTCGATCTAAAATGCTTGAATTTACATGTTGGTCCTAAGTCAAACATCTTTATCTCTGACCAACTTTATAGAAAAATATATCAAAATGTACAACATCAACTACACTTGGTATGAAAATATATTTCATTGTGAATCTAGTGAAACTAATATGTCATTGTAGATATGGGCACATTTTTCTATAGATTTAGTCAAACTTAAAAATGTTTGATTTAGGACAAACTTGGACTATTTTGAAATGGAGGTAGTACTTGCTAACGATCGAAACATCTCTCTCCTCTACTACTTACACAAAACAAGTAGCGTTTCTTTTCCTGCCAGGCGGAAATCTTCATCGATCGGTTCCCATCCTCCCGCCACGTCCCTTCACCGGGTTTTTTTCATCGGCCGGTTTTTTCCCACCACGCCATAATTGACCCACCTTCCCAGTACGCCGCTCAATCACATTAACTTACATTTTACAGCACTACATCAACTCCACCTTACCTTTTGCATTAATTTCATATATAACGTACTTTACTTACCTTACACGTCAAATTCATAATTTACGTACCATGCATGACACATCCTACATTCTTAGCTATTTGGTAAGTTTAGATTATTTCCTGTACACATTTGATTGTGTATCGTCTCACATGGGCGCTTGAGTGGCTTAAAAGCCTGTGTTTTTGGAATGTTTGGAGTTTTCGAAAACGCAATTCGCTTGTCTCCTTCTCTCTTCGACTTAGCCGAGGAAGACAAGCTACGGACGTCGATGATGCGACGAAAGCCACGAGGACTCGCCGTGTATTTTTCGTCTGCTATTGTTGTGCTGGAAATTGATTGGCCCCATAGCAATTCAGGGGTAATGTAGTGATATAAATGCTTTTATATTAGTTTACATGACAAACAGTCGTATGTATGTACATATTTTTATCAAATGGACAGCTGCGTGGAGTAACTTCACTGTCACTGTGGTGGGCACAAGATGGACAGCTGCTAATTCACTGGACGGGGAAAACATTGTGCTACAACGTTTTGCACGACGCACCATCGTACGCGCACCTTAATTATTTGCGGTCCTGAAAGCTGCATGTGCCTGTCCTGTGCTTCAAACATGCCAAACTCGCGCCTGTCGCGCATGCCAAACTGTCCTGTCCTGTGCCCACCGTACGACGAAGATGCCTGCGATTTTGTTGGACGCGTCGGGTCCACATGTACAATTCACGTGTCCGGTCGCCTCTCCTAGCTTTTTTCTTTTTTTTTTAGCTTTTTTCTTTTTTTTAACAGAGAAGGTCGTGAAGGACTCGGACTTTTACTTGCGAAAACGGGTTTCCCCGCTTTGTACTACAAAGCAACCATCACCGATACAGCCAACAATAGGTGCTGGGCGGAAGCAGCACAGTCACGCCCAAAAAACGAAAGAGAAAACAAAACAAAGAAACAAATGCGAACAACGACGGATCAACGAAAACGATGAAGACCCACAACTGCTGCGCCCACCGGAGAATTCCACCACACTCCAAGCACTCCGGACCGCCGCATACCAAGCAACACCTTCAAGAAGGATCGCGACGCCGACGACACTGCTGCCTGGACAAGTCCTACGGTTTCCCCCGGTACGTAGAGGAGTGCGGGGGAAGGGGTGAACCCGACTCCATTCAGGAAGGCACGGCGGCGCCCATAGGCGTCACCGCGTCGGTGCCGGACAAGCCGACAAGGATTTCTCCTGACCACCAACCACCCACGACTCCAGACGATCCATCGCGCGCCACCAAACACGCCGCCCACCAACATGCGCCACCACGGCCGTGCAGTCCCCATCATCGTCTCACCGTGGCAAACGAAGAGAGACCGGCGGGAACAGAGGAGGCAACCGGGAATGAGGAGCGGCAGCAACAGCAACCACGCGGGAGGGGAAAACCTCCTCCGCCCGTGGCAGGAACCGGCCGGACGTAGCAATAGGGGCAAACCAGGCACCCGCGATCATAAATCGACCGGGGGAAAGGGAAGGCAGAGAAGTGGCACATGGCCACGCCCGGCACCTGTGCCGGCTCCAGCTCCCCCGGAAACCATGTTAAGCCCCCGCGCCGAAGGCCCACATAGGCCCGGCCGAGCCCGAAACGGGCTCGTGAAGCCCTCGTCGCCGTGCTGCAGTACACGACTCACCGTCGCCGCCATCCCCGCACGAGTTGCCCCGCCGTCCGCCGGAGACGCCGCAGAGAAGCTCCGCCCAGGCCCGCCCAGACCCAGATGGGGCCCAAAAGGGCCCAGATCTGGGCCGGGAGGGCACCGCCGCCAGCTACCGCGTCGCCCCACTGCCAAGCAGCCATACCGCCGCCACCTCGCAACCCGGCACTGCTCCACCCAAGGAGCCACGTCGCCGAAGAATCCGATGCCACCGAAGTGCACCACCGCCAGCCGCCAGCCACCCGAGCCGTGGCGTTGCGCAGGGGGAAAGAATGGGGTCGCCGCCGCCAGCACCACACGAGCAAGGCCCGGTGGTCCAGGCCGGCGGTGTTGGGAGGGGGAGAAGGGGAGGGATGCGCTGGGAAGGGCGGGATGGGAGCCCCCGGTCGCCTCGCTCGGGGAGACGACGTGGGGGCGAGAAGGCCATTCCTTCAACTGTGGCCCTCGGACTTTTACTTAGGTAACCATTGAAGTACACTTTACAGCAGGACTCATAAGAAACAGAGAAATATAACCAAGTCCCTGACTTTTGCATGGTGACCACAAATTCAACTTAAGAAAAACGATCAGGTCCTTGACAGCCATCACTCAGACTGAACCTCGCCGCCATCGGAAACGAACCACTTGGCATGATGAAATCGCCATGATTGCACCGACTGCACACCATAGCCTCCGAATCACGGCTGAAATTGCCTCCCATAAGGCACGCATGCTAGAAGGATTTGAGATAGCCATCATTCTGCCAGAAGAATCCGAGTTCCGGCGAAGACCGGCAACCCACTTATGGCGTCGTCACTCCACTAGGGAATCCTTAGCTGATGAGCTCGAACTCGATCCGCAGGCTTCATATTTCGGTTCCATCTCGGCTCCTGGTCCATCACCACTAGTGCAGAACCGGGCTATATCACCGGTTCGTAAGGCCTTTTAGTGCCGGTTCTGTAACCGGCACTAAAGGGTGGCGACTAAAGGTCCCCCCTTTAGTATCGGTTCGGCACGAACCGCCCCTAAAGGGCCACCACATGGCGCGTGCCAGCGCCGGGGGCGGGGAGCCCTTTAGCAACGGTTGGTAACACCAACCGGTACTAAAAGGTTTGGAGGGTTTTGGTTTTATTATTTATTTTCCCTTTAATTTTGTGTTTTCCATTTAATTTAGAGATTTTTTCCATTTATTTTCCCTTTCATAAATTATATAATAACTCATCATCATCATCATATTAATATAAAAACTCTTGCATCTCATATTATCACCAACAGCAACACTAGCTAATTAATAATCATCATATATACATATATATATATAGTCATTACCACTATTTTTATCATCACTATGTAATCACCGCCAACAGTCACTAGTAGAAAAGAGGGCTTTGGTCCAGGCCGATTTAGCCCATTAGTCCCGGTTCAATCCAGAACCGGGACTAATGGGGGCATTAGTCCCGGTTCGTGAGCCCAGGGGGCCGGCCGGGCCACGTGGGCCATTTGTCCCGGTTCGTCTGAACCTTTTAGTCTCGGTTGGTGCCACGAACCGGGACTAAAGGGTGCGATGCCCATTAGTACCGGTTCGTGGCACCAACCGGGACTAAAGGGTTAGACCTTTAGTCCCGGTTCGTGCCACAAACCGATACTAATGGGGTTTGAGGCATTAGTACCGGTTCATGGCATGAACCGGTACTAAAGGTCCCATTTTGAAACTCTACCCCCTCCCCCCTGGATCCCCTTTTCAGTTTTCAAAAAAATAAAAGAAAATGATGAAAATGTCAAAAAAATAAAAGAAAATAAGTTTCCCATGTGATATGTGGTCTAGTTGTTGGGAAAATTCGCAAATGTGAATTTCGACTTTATTTGCAAAATCTCTCTAGAATTTACTAAAATGGGCATAACTTTTGCATACTAACTCGGATGAAAAAGTTTTTTATATGAAAAATCATCTACTCGAAAAGTTACATCCAAATTTAATGGGGGGAACCCCGTTAAACATTTTTAAAATTCTCAAAAACCCAAAAGAAAAAAGTTACGGGGCTTTTAAGATCTAGAGTGGAAAAAATCGAAAAAATTTCACATAAAGCAGAAACATTCACTTGTACAAAAAGCAAAGATATCATCGAGTTCAACATGGTCATGAGATTATTATAAGCGTTCATAACTAAGACGACAAAAGCAAATCACTAATAATTAAGTTCAGGACGAAACAGGGACATGAGACGACAAGTACTAATAACATGAACTAGCTATATATAATCACTCATGCTGCTCTCTCTCAAGTAAAATGGCATAGAACATGTGTAGCTCTACTGATTCATCGTATTGGAGCATGCAGATGAATCTGTCTCCTAATCGTGGGTTGCACTTCTAATTTTTGCCCCCTAGTACTTCTCTGCAATCATTCACAAGTTTGCTTCACTGTTTCACTATTAAGCCTTCGTCGGTTCTAGAAATCCCGAATGCACTCCTATGCAATGTAGGACGTCTTGGCCGTAAGCTAACAATTAACATGCGACCGTTAGTCGAGATCCGCTGAGGCACAACTATCATCGGGAGTCCCTGTTGAAGAATATCGTATAGTAACATACTTAACAATGAAGTTTAGCTTAAAAATAATGTATGCAAAAGATGCACTGAGGATAAATAGTAAAAATCTTACCATCTTTCCTAAATACATGTGACCGTAGTTCAATACGAACACTATTAGTCGCACGTTTTGAGTACTAAGATTTGCAAGTCTAGGAAAATAATTTCTCTTGAGAGCATCAAGATCCTCAAGCCATGAAACATATTGACTTATCTCCTCAAAGTTTAGTTCAGCCCCAGGATAGTGGACGGTCCTGTCTACCAAGCGCCGGACATGTTTTCTTGAATGGAAATAAGCTGTCAATAGAAATTAGTTGTCAACTATTTTTGAAATAAACAATATCGATGACATAAATATGGATGAGGAACGCTCACATAATGGTAGAACTGGAGGCGTCTGCAGATCAACCCAGATATCGGTATTACCTTCAATATCATCTTTTGGACGAATATCAAAGGTGATAACCATTTCAGACTCAAATGCATAAGCCTTAGATAGTGTTTGCCAAGTTTTGCATTCAAAATAGGTGTAGGTGTCTGCATTATATAATTTTGCGTGGAAATTATAACCATGCTCGGTCTTCAAGTAAACTCTCTTTACCTCCATAGTTTTCATAGTACTGAAACCTATCTTATCCAATACAAAAATTCTTGCATGGTATGGGATAGGCTAGTCGAATAGTAAAAAATAAAATTATAAATTGAAGCAAATGAAGCATATGCTTAATTATGAAAAAGACTTGTCCTTGTGACTTACTGCATTCACTTCGAAGGTCTCATCCAGCTTGATGCTTAAGCACCTACCATCAACTAGGAAATTTCTGTCGCACGTGTCTTCACATTCGCACATAACGAAATCATTTTCGTTGTCAGATATTTCCTATGTTCATATATAGTTGAAACATTAATTGATATAAACACTTACTAGCAGTTCTATTAATTCAACTAGCTAGTTCTATTAATTCAACTAGCTCTATTAATTCAACTACTAAGCACTTAATTACTAAAAATAAACTAGTTCTAAGCTTCTTACTAAAAGCTCATATATAGTAAACTTTTAAATCTTTTAATTAATTATTAGATCAACCAGTTCTATAGTAAATTTTTTAATTAATTATTAGATCATCAAATCTCATATATATATACCTAAATTTATATATCTATCTAATTCATCTACCATTTGACATTAATATATCTACATTATTTTCTATCTAATTCATCTATGACATTAATATCTAACATTTCTATATAATCATCTAACAATCGATATTAATCTAACATGCATTTATAT
>NC_041385.1:783261817-783269608 GCF_002162155.2 Triticum dicoccoides | reverse complement strand
CGACAGAGGCGGCGACGGGCGCGCTCGACGGGGGCGGCGATGGGCGCGGCGACGGGATGAAGGGGCGACGAGGACGGGCGCGGTCGGGGTGGCAACGAGGCAACATGGACGGGCGCGACGACGACGAGAAGAAGCAGATGGATGAAAACTAACTAAAATTTGGTAAGTGATATATATATATATAAGACGCTTTTAGTACTGGTTTGAGTCACAAACTGGTACTAAAGGTCAAATTGGTCAGGCCAAACGGCAGGAAATGACAATCTTTAGTACCGGTTCATGGCTCGAACCGTTACTAAAGGCCACCCTATAGTACCGGTTAGCACCACGAACCGGTACTAAAGGCTTAGGTCAGGTGCGGCAAGTTTAGTCCCACCTCGCTAGCCGACAGGCGTCCACACTAGTTTATAAGCCCCAGTGTGGTAGCTCTCTTGAGCTCCTCTCTTTAGCAGGCTTTCGTGCCTAACTTTACCGCGTTGCCCTGTGGATTTTTTGTTGATGTTATTTTTTTCTTTTCTGTTTCATTTATTTTATTTTATTTATTTCTGAGTTGTTTTATGCTGGATCTAGAGTTTCTTTTATTTATTTCTGAGTTGTTTTATTTATTTTCTTTTATTTATTTATTTTCTTTTCAATTTCAGGGTCATTTAGCAAATGATGTCAGAAAGGGTTAAAAATTTATGACGTGGCTTTGAATGGTGCACACTGAACGCAAAAAAAAGTCTGGAGTTGTAATAAGTTTTAAAAAATGAAGTGCCGGTGTAACAAATGAGTTTTCGTCCGAAACCCTGATACTTCGAAAAAGATTGTCCAGTTTGTACACGAGGCGCATCCAGTTTTTGCCGTAACCCTATCTACTTTTTGGCACATGTTATGTGGGTGAAATGATGATACCATGCCAAGTTTCAACCTTTTTAGAGTTCATTTATAGTGCTTTTCAATTTCAGGGTCATTTAGCTCAAAACAAATCTGTAAATGCATGAAAAATAGCAAATGGTGTCAGAAAGGGTTGAAATTTTATGACGTGGGTTTGAATGGTGCATACTGAACGCAAAAAAAATCCTGGGTTGTAATAAATTTAAGAAAATTGAAGTGTCGGTCTAACAGACGAGTTTTCGTCCGAAACCCTGATACTTCGAAAGAGATTGTCCAGTTTGTACACGAGGTTCATCCAGTTTTTGCCGTAACCCTCTCTATTTTTTCACACATGCTATGTGGGTAAATGATGATATCATGCCAAGTTCCAATATTTTCAGAGTTCATTTGTAGTGCTTTTCAATTTCAGGGTCATTTAGCTCAAAAAAATCTGTAAATGCATGAAAAATAGCAAATGATGTCAGAAAGGGTTGAAAGTTTATGACGTGGCTTTGAATGGTGCATACTGAACGCAAAAAAAGTCTGGAGTTGTAATAAGTTTAAAAAAATGAAGTGTCGGTGTAACAGATGAGTTTTTGTCCGAAATCCTGATATTTCGCAAGAGATTATCCTGTTTGTACACGAGGTTCATCCAGTTTTTGCCATAACCCTCTCTATTTTTTCACACATGCTATGTGGGTAAATGATGATATCATGCCAAGTTTCAACCTTTTCAGAGTTCATTTGTAGTGCTTTTCAATTTCAGGGTCATTTAGCTCAAAACAAATCTGTAAATGCATGAAAAAAAGCAAATGATGTCAGAAAGGGTTGAAAGTTTATGACGTGGCTTTGAATGGTGCATACTGAACGCAAAAAAAGTCTGGAGTTGTAATAAGTTTAAAAAAATGAAGTGTCGGTGTAACAGATGAGTTTTTGTCCGAAATCCTGATATTTCGCAAGAGATTATCCTGTTTGTACACGAGGTGCATCCAGTTTTTGCCATAACCCTCTCTACTTTTTCGCACATATTATGTGGGTGAAATGATGATACCATGCCAAGTTTCAACCTTTTCAGAGTGCATTTGTAGTTCTTTTTAATTTCAGGGTCATTTAGTTCAAAACAAATCTGTAAATGCATGAAAAATAGCAAATGATGTCAGAAAGGGTTGAAAGTTTGATGCTGGTGTAACTGATGAGTTTCGTCCGTGTAAACATGTAAAAATATACATAAAAAATACATTGATTATCAATGATCTTTTTGTGTAGAATCTAAACTGTCAATAGGAATCTACCCCGGTTTAAGAACCGGCGAAGACTCCTATTGCATCCAAAGATCCTACACATAGAGTTCACTGAAGACCAAGTGGTTGTGATAGTTTGAGAAGTAACATATTTAAGGTGGTAAAAACCTTGTCAGCCGAGCGAGGTGGGACTAAAAAACCGCTGCAACTAAATAACTTTAGCACCGGTTTGTGGTACGAACCGGTACTAAATGTGCTGGTGGGGCCCCAGCCTGACAACAGCGTGCCACAGCCTCTTTAGTAGTGGTTCGTGGCATGAACTGGTACTAAAGTTTCTCCACAAACCGGTACTAATGATCGACGACCGCCTAGCCGTTTGAACCGACACTAATGTAAGCATTAGTGCCGGTTCATCTGCAAACCGGTACTAATATGCTAAACATTAGACCCTTTTTATACAAGTGCACCACGGTAGCTTAAGAAAGGAAAAAAACTCTTACTTGTATGTTTATATAGATACTTGTATAATTTTCTTACTTTTATTATTGCATCTTATATATTGCGATGGTTTTGGTATCCGCCCCCATCGGCCCTCGTCCTGACTATGATTAAGATGTGGTATATATTATCTTTTCATAACTATTGGTTCATTTATTGTTTATGACAATTATGGCGACCAACGTGACATAGATTTTATTTATCTAGGAGGTTGTTGAACCGGAAATTCCAACCGACCCTATTGTCGAGAGGTTAAATTTAGTTGAAGAAGAAAACAATTTGTTGAAGGAAAAAATTAGAAAAATTGAGGAGGAGAAGATGATATTGGAGTTGCATGTTGCGGATGTCGTCGATGATCACAAGATCAAGATGGATGCAATGCGCTTGAAGATTAGAAAGATTAGAAAATATGCCATTCATACCAAGGCTTGGTATCATTATGCCGTTGGATCAGTTGTTACATTGGTTGCGATTATGATCGCATTTGTTTTCACATTGAAATGTTTTACATAGTTTCAGTGTATGGTTTAATTGATTTAGATGCTCTGCAGAGCTTTATGTTGTTAGATGAGAAATATGTATGTACTTTGGTTTTAATGTGATGATGAACTTCTATTAATTTGGTCACTTAATTATATAATGCACGTAGATGAACCGGCAATGGATGTATGGTTCAAGACACACCTCCGAGTACATTAAGGGGCGTGCATGATTTTCTCGAAGTGGCTGAGGCAAACAAGCAGAATGGTTTTATGTGTTGTCCATGCCCTGTATGTGGGAATACGAAGTCTTACTCTGACCGGAAAATCCTCCACACCCACCTGCTTTATAAGGGTTTCATGCCACACTATAATGTTTGGACGAGGCACGGAGAAATAGGGGTTATGATGGAAGATGGCGAAGAAGAAGAGTACGATGACAACTATGTTCCCCCTGAATACGGTGATGCTCTTGAAGATCAAGAGGAACCAGACGATGTGCACGATGATGCTGCAACGGGCGAAGCTGCTGAAGATCAAGAGGAACCAGACGATGTGCCCGATGATGATGATCTCCGCCGGGTCATTGTGATGCAAGGACGCAATGCGAAAGTCAAAAGGAGAAGCTGAAGTTCGATCGCATGCTAGAGGACCACAAAAAAGGGTTGTACCCCAATTGCGAAGATGGCAACACAAAGCTGGGTACCGTACTGGAATTGCTGCAGTGGAAGGCAGAGAATGCTGTGCCTGACAAAGGATTTGAGAAGCTACTTAAAATATTGAAGAAGAAGCTTCCAAAGGATAACGAATTGCCCGACAGTACATACGCAGCAAAGAAGGTCGTATGCCCTCTAGGATTGGAGGTGCAGTAGATACATGCATGCCCTAATGACTGCATCCTGTACCGCGGTGCGTACAAGGATCTGAACGCATGCCCAGTATGCGATGCATTATGGTATAAGATCAGACGAGATGACCCTGGTGATGTTGACGGCGAGCCCCCCAGGAAGACGGTTCCTGCGAAGGTGATGTGGTATGCTCCTATAATACCACGGTTGAAACATCTTTTCAGAAACGGAGAGCATGCCAAGTTGATGCGATGGCACAGTGAGGACCATAAGAAAGACGGGAAGTTGAGAGCACCCGCTAATGGGTCGCAGTGGAGAAAAATCGAGAGAAAGTACTGGGATGAGTTTGCAAGTGAGCCAAGGAACGCATGGTTTGTTTTAAGCGCGGATGGCATTAATCCTTTCGGGGAGCAGAGCAGCAATCATAGCACCTGGCCCGTCACTCTATGTATGTATAACCTTCCTCCTTGGATGTGCATGAAGGGGAAGTTCATTATGATGCCAGTTCTCATCCAAGGCCCTAAGCAACCCGGCAATGACATTGATGTGTACCTAAGGCCATTAGTTGAAGAACTTTTAGAGCTGTGGAATGGAAACGGTGTACGTACGTGGGATGAGCACAAACAGGAGGAATTTAACCTAAAGGCGTTGCTGTTCGTGACCATCAACGATTGGCCCGCTCTCAGTAACCTTTCAGGATAGACAAACAAGGAATACCACACATGCAAGCACTGTTTACTTGACACCGATGGTATATACCTGGCAAGCTGCAGGAAGAATGTGTACCTGGGCCATTGTCGATTTCTTCTGACCAACCATCAATGTCGAAAGAAAGGCAAGCATTTCAAAGGCGAGGCAGATCACCGGAAGAAGCCCGCCATGCGTACCGGTGATCACGTACTTGCTATGGTCAATGATTTCCACGTAATCTTTGGAAAGGGTCCCGGCGGACTAGCTGTTCCGAGTGACGCTGGGGGAGACGCACCCATGTGGAAGAAGAAATCTATATTTTGGGACCTACCCTACTGGAAAGACCTAGAGGTCCGCTCTTTGATCGACGTGATGCACGTGACGAAGAACCTTTGCGTGAACCTGCTAGGCTTCTTGGGCGAGTATGGGAAGACAAAAGATACAGCTGAGGCACGGGAGGACCTGCAACGTTTGCACGAAAAAGACGGCATGCCTCCAAAGCAGTATGAAGGTCCTGCCAGCTATGCTCTTACCAAAGAAGAGAAGGAAATCTTCTTTGAATGCCTGCTTAGTGTGAAGGTCCCGACTGGCTTCTCGTCGAATATAAAAGGAATAATAAATATGGCAGAGAAAAAGTTTCAGAACCTAAAGTCTCATGACTGCCACGTGATAATGACGCAACTGCTTCCGGTTGCATTGAGGGGGCTTCTACCAGAAAACGTCCGATTAGCCATTGTGAAGCTATGTGCATTCCTCAATGCAATATCTCAGAAGGTTATCGATCCAGAAATCATACCAAGGCTAAGGAGTGATGTGGTGCAATGTCTTGTCAGTTTCGAGCTCGTGTTCCCACCATCCTTCTTCAATATCATGACGCACGTCCTAGTTCATCTAGTTGACGAGATTGTCATTCTGGGCCCCGTATTTCTACACAATATGTACCCCTTTGAGAGGTTCATGGGAGTCCTAAAGAAATATGTCCGTAACCGCGCTAGGCCAGAAGGAAGCATCTCCATGGGCCATCAAACAGAGGATGTCATCGGGTTTTGTGTTGACTTCATTCCTGGCCTTAAGAAGATAGGTCTCCCTAAATCGCGGTATGAGGGGAGACTGACTGGAAAAGGCACGCTTGGAAGGGACTCAATAATATCCAGGGACGGATATTCTTGGTCTCAAGCACACTACACATTTCTACAGAACTCTACCTTGGTGACCCCGTATGTCGATGAACACAAGAACAGTCTGCGCTCCAAACACCCGGAGCAGTGCGACGACTGGATTACATGTGAACACATCAGGACTTTCAGCAGTTGGTTGGAAGCACGTATCAGAGGTGACAACACTGTTTGTGATGAGTTGTACTTGTTATCCAGGGGACCATCTTTGACTGTATTGATTTGGAAAGGATACGAGATAAATGGGAATAAATTTTACACGATTGACCAAGATCAAAAGGGCACCAACCAAAACAGCGGTGTCCGCTTTGATGCAACAACCGAGAGGGGAAATGACATATATTATGGTTACATAGTGGACATATGGGAACTTGACTACGGACATGATTTTAAGGTCCCTTTGTTTAAGTGCAAATGGGTCAATGTGTCAGGAGGCGGGGTACAGGTAGACCCACAGTACGGAATGACAACAGTGGATCTGAAAAATCTTGGGTACACTGACGAACCGTTCGTCCTAGCCAATGATGTGGCACAGGTTATCTATGTGAAGGACATGTCTACCAGACCGAGAAAGAGAAAAGATAAGGAAGCGAATACATCATACGATGAGCCAAAGCGCCACATAGTTCTTCCAGGAAAAAGGGACATCGTGGGAGTGGAGGACAAGACAGACATGTCTGAAGATTATGAAAAGTTTCATGAAATTCCTCCCTTTAAAGTCAAGGCTGACCCCAGCATCCTGATAAACGATGAAGATTATCCATGGTCACGGCGCAATAAGCAAATGACACAAGCGAAGAAAAAGTGAAGACTTTCTCCCGCAACTATTATGATGATACCATGCCAACTTTGTAACTGATGAGTATGATACCATTGTCCGTTTTGTACATGCGCATGCTATGTGTGGGTCAATTTATGATACCATGCGAACTTTCAACTTTTTCAGAGTTCATTTGAAATGCTTTAATGTCTTATGGTTCGGCCCTCGTAATAATTAAAAATAGCAGCAATAATTATTTTGTTGTAAGTAGAAACAAAATAAAATAAATAAAGCAAGAAAGAAAACAAAAAAACAAAAAAAGCGGAAAGTTTATAATTTTCCGAAAACTAAAAGCAAAAAGAAAATAAATAATGCAGAAAACAAAACAAAAAAAAACAATAAGTATTTTGTTGTAAGTACAAACAAAATAAAATAAATAAAGCAAGAAAGAAAACAAAAGAACAAAAAAAGTGGAAAGTTTATAATTTTCCTAAAAATAACAGCAAAAAGAATGAAAAAATAAAGCAAAAAACAAAAGAAAATAAATAATGCAGAAAACAAAACAAAAAAACTGGAAAAAAATAAAAATAGCAACAATAAGTAAAGAAAACAAAAAAACAAAAAAAATGCCCCCTACCGGGCCCCCACGGCCTGAATACGATTTGAATCCCTAATTTGGGCCAGGATTCAGGCCCGCAGTAGGCCCAGAAGGCCCATCAGGCAATGCAGTAGCAAGTAGGCTCATAAGCTTGCAGTAGAGAGGAGTTCAAGAGGGGTGCGGCAGTGGGGCTTATAAACCACTGCGCGCCCCTCTCAACTAGCGAGGTGGGACTAAACTTTGGCCCCGACGCGGGCAGCACAGGGGCCTTCGGTCCCGGTTGGTGGCACCAACCGGGACCAAAGGGGGGGCATTGGTCCTGATTGGTGCCACCAACTGGGACTAAAGGCCGTAGCTTCCCGCCCTTTGGGCTGTCGAAAAGAGGCCTTTGGTCCCGGTTGGTGGCACCAACCGGGACTAAAGGTTGCATTAGTCCCGGTTGGTGCCACCAACCGTGACCAATGCTCTTTGTATATAAGTAGCACTTCGCAGTTTTGCAGAGTTCATCGCCACCAGTTGCCCCCCGACGACGCCGAGCACATCGACGCCGCCAGGCTGCCCTGACGCCGCCCGCCGCCCCCGCCATCGCCGTCGCCGTCGCCCGCGCTCGTCGTCGTCGCCGGCCTCCCCGAGCCCGCGCCCGCCGT
>NC_041385.1:783244081-783261701 GCF_002162155.2 Triticum dicoccoides | reverse complement strand
AGCATGTTTTTGTTCATATATGTATTTATTGTTCATATGTGTATTAATGTTTTCATATATGCAAAAGATAGATTTTTAGAAAAGTTAGGTTTTTTTTTCTGTTCATAGATTTTTTTGGTGATATTAATTATTGTAGAATATGCAAATGTTTGTATATTCATATGAACAATGCATTAGGCAAAACCTTTGTTTTTTTCGAAATTTTCTATTTGAACATTTTTTTTAAAACAAGCAATACTAAAAGAATGAGAGGAAAAAGGAAAATAAGAAGAGGAAGAAAGGAGAAAAAGAGGAGAGGAAGAATGAGAGGAAAAAGGAAAAGATAAGAGGAAAAAAGAAGAAAAAGAAGAGGAGAAGAAGAAAGAAAGGAATAGAGGAGAAAGAAGAAACTTCAACACGAGCTAGGGGGTGGTACCGATACCCCCTCCCCGATAACATTATTTTCCCATGTATATGTATGTCGCGTCGTTGTCGATATAACCCCCTCTAGATAACTTCGACATGAGCGGCGGTCGATATATATATACCCCCTCTCGACCGTGATAACTTATACAACTGCAGCACCCCCCCCTCGGCCCTCTCGCACGACCAAAACTCTCGAGGACACCCAAACCCTAGAGAGAAAACGATGTTGGTCTCCTACCCCCTCCCGCCGCGCCCCTACCCGACAAATTAACTCTCTCAAGGCCACCCAAGTTTATCAAGTTAAAAGAGCGTTATCATCGAGGCCACCCCAAACCCTTGAAGCGTTGTGTCGAGGCCACTAACATGATTCCTTATTCTGATTAGCTAGCTAGTTCTACGTTTGCCACTAATATATATACCATGTTTGAATAATAATTGATATGTTGTAAATATTTGCAGAAACTATGGAGCACTCCCGAGACGAAGAAACAGAAGCGATGTTGGGGGACATAATCGCAAATGGATCAAGTGATGATGTTGCGTCATTTCTCGTCGACACCGTTGGTCAACTAGATGAAGAAGATGGCTATGTTTATGATGGTGGCTTCGACCCATTAATGCCGGTACAAGAGGAGGACTATGTTCATGATGGCTCCGGTGACACAATGGAGGTCCAAGACGAAGGAGACCGTGCTGACTGCTCCGGTGACCGAACCGAGTCCGGCCAGGTATATATATATATATATATATATATATATATATATATATATATATATATATATATATATATATATATATATATATTAGTTAAGCCCGTGCTGACTAGTTAATTGATGCATCCACTGTTTTGGTATATGTACACATATTAATTACTGTCGTCTTTCTTCCTTATAATTTCTAGCCCTCCGGATCGAGCACAACTTCGGTAAGGAGACGAGGCCCGAATAAAAAGTTGAGCTCGGATGAAAAGTTTGAGATCATAGAAATCGCGCCCGACGGCGAACCGATTGAACCCATCCGGACAAGGAAGGCATTTTCTGCTCAGTGCGGGGTTCTTGTTAGGGACAGGATCCCGATCAGCATCCAGCAATGGTATAAGCCTGCTAAGGATGAAGACGCTGAGGTGTCTTATGTCAATGATATGCAGAAAGAAGATCTTTGGAGTGAGCTGAAGGAAAATTTCACCCTACTGCCAGAGGAGGATCCGGAGAAGCCAGTTAAAGAGCAATTAATCAAGTCTTGTGCTCTTAAGAAGATGGCAGGCCTAATGAGGAGGTGGAGGAAAGAGCTGAACCAGTTTTTCAAGGAAAAAAAGACACCAGAATTCATCGGCAAATATGAGAAGATCAAAGATCACTGGCCCGCATTTGTGGCCCACAAGACATCGGAAAAGAGTAAGAAGATGTCGGAGACAAACAAGAAAAATGTTGCGAAGAAGAAGCTTCACCATCGCACGGGGTCAGGTGGCTACCTCAAAGCCCGGCCTAAGTAGTCCAAGGCTGAGCATGATCTGCTTGAAAAAGGGATCGAACCAGAGACAATGCGCTGGCCAGACCGTTGCCGGACTTGGTTCTTCGGGGCTGGCGGAACCTTGGACCCTGTAACAGGGAAGTGTTAGTGGACGGACAAGCAACTGCAAACACCAGTCAAGAACCTTCGACACTATATCGATGCAGCGCAGCGAGGGACGTTCCTTCCAAACAGGGAGAAGGACGAGCTCATAATGGCCCTTGGGAATCCCGAGCACCCTGGACGGACACGAGGCACGCCAGGCTCCATCCCGTGGAAGGTTGGTTTTCCGGACGCAGGGGGTTACAAAACCCACGAGAGGAGGAAGAAACTGGAGCAGGACTAAATGCAGGCGCTGCTTGGAAGGGTAATGGGGCTAGAGGATCGAGAAGAGGAACGAGAAGCAGCAGATCACAACAAACGACCTGCCGAAGCTTCCCCCGAAGCTACCCCACCATCTCAGCGGAGAACCAGCGTGGCTTCCACCGAGCTGCTTCAGCCGGAGCATGTCTTGACGGCTCCTGCCAGCTATCCCGTGGATGGTATCACGGAGTCTCAAAATTGCCACATGATGGCGTGATGGATGAATTTGAAGTTCAAGGCGGCTGTTGGCCAAGTTTATCCTAGTGGACACGGCACAACTTATCACTGCCAGCCGATTCCAAAAGGATATGCTAAGGTGATGGTGGATGAAATAACGGAGGGATTTGAGGACCTCGTGCTTGACCACCCTACCGGTGAAGGGGAGACTAGGCTGGGTTCTGCTCTGAAGACTCCATGCCTATGGAAGAAGGAGCTCATCAACCTTCTGAACTGGACGCCTCCGCCTCCTCCTCCTGCTACGGCGAGTCAGGGCACTCCGCCTCCTCCACCGCCTCCTCCTCCAGCGAGTGACGATCAGGGCACGCGTGGAGGCACTCCGCCTCCTTCTCCGGCGCATGGCGGCACTCCGCCTCCTTCTCCGCCTGCGCCGGCGCTCCCGAGCAGCCAGCAACATCCTCCTTCTCCGCCTCGCCAGCAAGGGCGGAAGAGACCCGCCGTCGCCCTGGCTGCTCCGGCGCGTCGTACTCCTTCTCCTCCCCGTCGTAAGCAAGCACGAAAGAAGACAGTCGCCGCAGCCGCTCCGTCTGCTCCGGCGTCTAGCAGCACAACCAGAGGCGGGAGGCAATACAAATATGGTCCATCATCTCTCAAGCCTCTAGAGAAGTTACCGTACGAGAGGTCGGAGGAGGAAAACGATACGATTGTGCAGGCCCACATGAAGGAGTTCTTTGAAGGGGTGAAAGCAAAGAGACATCCACCTCCGGAGGAGAAGGTAGATCCGGTGAAAGCAAAGCGCACTATCAATGCCCTGAGGAAACCACCAAAGTCTCCGCCAAGAACCAACTATGAGCGCATTACTGAACAGACATATCTCCAAGCCCAGCGGTCGGGAACTACTATCAGTGCTAAAAGGTCAAAACAACGAGCAAAGGGGAAAAAAATTGCCCAGCTCGGCGGACAAGCACATCAGTCGTGCCCCCCGCTCAATGTGTCTAATGCTCCGGGGACGGTGGCCGGTTATGGCAATCTTGACGATTACCTTCCTGACGATGCACTTCTTGATTTCTTGAAGGTGGACGGACACAGATACGAGTACGGGAAGCCTCTCGTCAAAGATGAAAAATCTCTGACAACAATGATGCGAAGATTCCATAATTGGTACATCGAAACCTGCAGAGAGTCTGATGGTAAGAATGCTTTGTATCTGCATATTAAAGAGGAGCACGATCTCGTTGCAAATGATCTGTTGACTGTTCCATTTGAGGAGTTCTTCTAGTTCTTCAATCAAAAGGCCCTCTATAAATTAATGGTCTTTTGCTACTGCCTGTAAGTACTATTTCTGTCATTAAGTCTCTATATATAGCTCGGCTCTTTCATTGCATGCATGTATTTATAATTAATTATCCTCAATATATTATGCAGATTGAAGATCGTCGAGTGCAAAAAAACAAGAAATTTATGATATTGGGTTCATTAACACAAATATCATAGATGTATTTCTGGTTGAAAAGCACGTCGAAGAGGCCGAGGACAACTTGCTACGATCGTTGATCAAAAATCAAAACAAAGATACCATACTCTTTCCTTACAACGGCCCGTGAGTGTTACTGTCGTGTGCATATTCGGTTTCCCTTATTACTCGAGCGAGGTTATAGTAATGTAATTGATGAGTTATGCATGCGTGCGCAGGTACCACTATATTCTTCTGGAGATTAAGCTTGAGCGTGGACTAGTAACCGTCTTAGACTCGAGACGGAAAGATCCCAAAACCTATGAGGACATGACTGAAATGCTCAGCAAGTAAGTTCAATCGATCATAATTATCGCACCATATCGGTAACTTTTTGTTCATTTCCTGATACCTCAAGTAATAATAATTATTTTCTTTGTCTTGCAGGGTTTGGAAACAGTTTACCGCGGAAGCTCCGGGACTGCCGAAGGAGCTGCGATATACATACCCGAAAGTAAGTACTACTGGCTAGCTAGTTGCGCGCATCTCCCGTTGATTCTATATATAGCTATACTTTCATCAATGCCATTTACAATGCTTCATTATCAGTTTGATTGACCTCTATTTCTTGTAAAGTGCTTGTGGCAGGAGGAAGGGAATGATTTCTGTGGATACTACGTGTGCGAGTTCACCCACACCGCGACTTTGAAAAACAAGTGGGGCTACTCTCAAAGACAATATGAAGTGCGTAAGCAATAATATTCACAATTTTATTTTATTACACCATCATTTCTGTTGAGTTTCATTCATATATATGTATTAATTAACCCCCTTCTTCAAATTAGACGTGGCAGATGCGGAATGAACTCCTGGAACCAGATCGCATGAAAGCAATTCAAGAGGAATTGGCGGGATTCTTTCTTGACCACGTCATCTGTAAAACCGGAGAATACCATGTGGAAATTGATTTCAAATGCTAGCTAGGGGTTTGTAATTAAGAGATCTTATACATATTGTACATGTATGTAGCCAGTAGCGTCGGATACATGATACGAAAACTTGTTGTTCGACCAACCTCTCGGAGAAGGAGAGGTCGATCGATCACACTTCTCTCGGTATATATGCATGACGAACTTCTGTACTGAATGGTTCTCTCGATCACTTATGTATATATAGTACGTAGCGTCCAAGCACGGACATAAGAGAGGACACTTTTCTCTATTAATTAGCTAGCTAACACAATATATGAAACACCTAATTAAATTAACCCCCCAAAACCCCCAATCTCCCCTCCTTTCAAAAAAACACAAAACCCCCAGCAACTGGAATGCTGACGCGTGGATGCATTTTGGTCCCGGTTGGTGCCACCAACCGGGACCAAAGGCCCCCTGACTGGGGTGGACGCACAGGGCCACGTGGAGGCACATTGGTCCCGGTTCTGGATTGAACCGGGACTAATGGGTGGAGGTATTAGTAACGACCCATTAGTCCCGGTTCATGAACCGGGACTAAAGGCCCTTACGAACCGGGACTAATGGGTGGTTTTCTACTAGTGCTTGCATGATCCAATTATTTTAAGATCGGCGTTTTATGAGGGCTATCTCATCAATTTGTATCGTTCGGCCGTGTATGTTCTTCGGTTGTAGCTTTTATATAAAGCGGGATGAAAAACATGTTTCGAGGGAGTTAATTTCCAACTCTTTTCATCAACATACAAATCACCACCATCCTTAATTTCTATAGTCCCACTCGATCCATATGACCATATACGACCTACTTCATGAGTAGCTAAACTATATGTAATTTCTTTTATATGTGTATTGTAAATGGGTTAGCCTGGTTAAAAAAATTAGTAGCTAACCCACCAACTTTCCACTACTTCGTTTTGGGTTTGGTGATCCACGTGCTACATACTTTAGGTGAAGGAGTTGCATTTGTATTATAAAGTTGGCTCAAATTATCATAGTCGTAAGCACAGTGAACGAGGAAATGAAAATAATGGAAGGTTCATCCAGGTTGCACTCACGTAAAATTTACGATCCAAGCAGTGTTTCTATTGTGCAAAGCAAGACTCTATTGTAAAAGAAAAAATTGGAAACATATCTCTATTATTGTTTTTATTAAGGTGGAGTTTGGTCCTTAGATCAAAAAATAAATAAAAGGTGGAGTTTGGTCCGTCGCCTCCCCTCCCTCATTTGGTTTGTTGGTAACCCCAACCGATGTCGCACATAATAAAATCGACGTGGAACTAGCATATATGATAGAAAATGAAAGCATCCAGACTAGTCAAGGGGCAAATCAGATTCGATAACTTAAAAGACCCTGGGACATTAGGTGGGGTTCAAACTCTAGTTCTACTCATAGCCTTACTATAAAATTTGTTATCCTAGATATGACACCTGCTAGATCAATAGTGGGACCAATACGTGCTAATGCTAACACTTCTTTCAGCTATTTGTCCTCGTTCAAGTTTTGCCGCATATACAGCGGGTGTACAGACGATAGTGCTTAGGTCAATCAGAGTCAACTTGCGCTTTGGAGTTTGGAGTGGAATACTTTGTTCGATGTCTCTGTATATACACACTCACTATTTTTTAAACTAAATAAACAGGCATATTTCATTTGATGCTTGTGGACTGATTTTGCCGTTGGATGGGCATTATAGCTGTCACAGACTGGGCCGGCTTGCATGGGTGGTCCACGGTTACACTAGTAGGGAAAAGGCTAGCAGTAGCGCGGGTTTTAGAGGTATCAGTAGCACGGGGAGAGACGCTACTAATAAGGCGCTACAGCTAACACATAGCAGTAGCGCGTGCTCACCGGCGCTACTGCTACACAAGTGTAGCAGCAGCGCGGTCTGTGGAAGCTCGCTACTGCCAGTAGCTCTAGCGCGCTTTGCCTGGACGCGCTACTGCTATCGCGGCGCTGCTGCTAACTTTTATACACTCGCTACTGCTAATTTAAGTAGTTTCTTTTAGCATATTTGTTTTGTATTTGAACAGGCTTTATAGAAGAATCTTTAGAACATAGAAATGTTATCATGATACAGATACAAATGCCTGCGAGACCACAAATGTAATCATAGCATATACATACAAATAGTCTCATCATAATCATCATTCAACACAAAGTGATATCTTGTCATCATCTCAAAAATAGCGATACATGCAAGTCTCGAATACTTGCAACTACAACAACGTCATCCATCTAAACAAAGGTATACACAAGAAGTGCTATCACTATGAGTGAGAGCGGAACTATGCAGTGCATGAGGTGGCGGTTACGAGTCCTCTCTCACGCTAGCCTTTATGGCTGGCTCCCGTGAACCCATTCACTTGCGCCTCACACTCATGCCACTCGTTGTACACCCCCGGAACCTTCCCTTTGTACACGACATAGCAATTCCATCTCGCCATCAAGAAACTAGGTACCTGTTAGAGATGCATGTTCATGAAGAGGATGTACAATCATATATATGCAACAAAATATACTAGAGCAACATCGAAAAAGAAAGGGTTAGCAACTAGATGCAACATACAATACGCAAATTAATTAACTAGAGGTACGCAGGTCATCGTACGCAAACTAACAAAGTAGCGTTACGCAAGTTCGGCAGGGACCATGGACATCACAAAGTTTCATCGCTACAAAAAGTATACAAGTTCAACCGACACATATCATCATCATCGGCATCATAAATCACTAGAAGTTCCATCGTTCCATATCATCAAGGATGAACCCTAGCTTCTTGAACGGCGTGAGGTCTAGACGTTGCATGCCTATGCGAGTTCGGACGTCAGCTCGCGATATAGGGCCGTGGTGGAACATCCCCATCTCATCGATGACTTCCTTCATGATGATCGTCGCAATGTCGCTTTGGATGCGAAAGAAGTCATCTCTGAGTTTATAATCCGCTTCTCCATGAGATTCTAGCCACTTGTGGAGATGATCATCATTTCTGCTTCTCATGCGAAGCTTTTGGTGATCCATGTTGAACTGAATCATGAGATGGACCATGTAGAATCCATCCTTCTTGCTTCGTTTTGGGACATGGATGCAGGAGAAGTTAGTTTTATGCGCGAAACCCATCTTCTTGTTCCTTTGTTTCCTGATCTGCACGTGGCCACCTCTAAAGCTGAAGCCTTCGAGAGCATCATCTAGAATATTATTTATGTGGGTGTAGTCTTTTTTCTCGTAGTCTCTGGAAGGGTCAGAATACACGACGTGGGAGACTTGCGGGTAAAGAACGATAAGGACGGCGCGCACATTGCTACGGGGAAAAGACACCTCAAATTATTCCCCCTATGAGAGAGAAGGAATGATTGAAATGTACGAAAGGGTTGTCCGGAACTGACTTACTTTGGATGATAAGGCACGAGGACAATTTCCCGGTCCTTATTCTGTACCATGAAGTTTTGGAGGTACTCCCTAGCAGTTTCACGCTCAAAGTCGCCGAGACTCAAGAAAGACTCGTGCATGTAGTACAGATCCACCACACAGATTTGCGAGACTTCTTCACTCTTCATGACAGAGCTCATATGTAGCGCAAAAAGGCGGACGATTGTAAAATCGAGCCGCCTTGTTAGAAACATCTCAAAGATATGGTCAAACCGCAGGAAGAACAACTCCGCGGGCCGTGTGTCGCCGTAGCACTTCCCCTCAGGCACACGAGTCGCGTATGTCGGATATCCTGGATCCTTTGAGGCTAGTAGGCTTTTCTCAGTCGACAGCACATGGTCGTGCAGTCTCCTGAGATCCCCTGATAGTGCCTCCAGTGGTTTCGGCGGTAGCATCGGCTCACCCGTGAGATGGAACATGACCGCACCTTTCACGGGTACACGCTCTTCAGAATGCATCGTCTGGCTGCTATGTGCTCTAGCTTGTTTGGAGGCAGTTACCTTCCCCGATCTCTTCCTCTCCTTTTTCTTGGGCACACCTTCCAGACCACTCCTTAACCCCTACCCCAGTGTTCCCGGGCTAAGTATTGTACGACCCTCGCGCCCGGCTAGTTGAGCCTGTGTTGAGGCGGCATCTTCAGGCATGTCCTGTGAGGATTTCATGAAGAGAGACTTTTTGCAATCCCTGCTATGACTCTGCCCGGGCATATCATCCATATCCTCATTAGCAAGTGGATAGCCCGATTCGTCATATGGTTGACTCATCATATCTATGTCATAGTCATACGCGTTTGTATTGAGGAAATCCATAGGGTCGACCTCCGTCTCATCATCCATTCTCTGTTCTACAGGAGAAATTACATCAGCCAGTACTATTGCACCCCCTTCATCATGTCGTCCGCCGCTCTCACCCGGCACTACAGGAGCTGGTAATTGGGTAGGCGGGGTGGTGGTCTCCGCACATGCTTGTTGATGTGTGGTAGTTATTGGTGCGCTCTCGGTCGGCTCCAGACGAATAAGATTCTTCGGCCATAGCAGCACCCAATTCTTGTAGCTTCCAATCCGCGGAGGGGTCTCGTCGTCCGCTCCCACATGCTGTACTTGAGGAGGCAAATCCTCATGCCCCAATTTCACACTGGTCAAGCTAACCCTGAAGTGCCCAGCGGGGATCAGCTGGTTGTGGAACGTGCGTTGCGAGGGGTCCATTATCATCCCCTTTCCCACGTCCACCTTCTGGCCTTTGATCAAGTAGAGTATGGTGCACGGGGTTTCTTTCGCCTGAAAACACACATGTCTGTGGCGTAAAACAACCGAAAGGCAACAAAAATGGAATAAAAAGCTCAACATCCCGTCTCATCTTTGGCCAAAAGAAATGTGTAGCAAGTACGTCCTCCGTCTTCTTCACGCCAAAGTGTCCCATTAATCCTCCTCCATGCGCCTCCTGCAACAACAAAAGACGAACGGAGCTAGCTGGAATGCATAGCTTGTTAGCACGAAACACAAATCCATCGTTAACGACAAACTTGTTCCACATTCTTCCTTCTTTACAATTCTGCATTACATCTTTAAAATCAGCATCATGCACATATTGATATTTGATGGTCTCCAAACCAAATATTTTGAAGTCAAGTTGTGAAAGCATAGTATAGCGACGAGACAATGCATCAGCAATAACATTTTCTTTTCCCTTCTTGTGTTTAATGACATAAGGGAAAGTCTCAATGAATTCAACCCATTTAGCATGTCTACGATTCAGTTTAGCTTGACTTTTAATATGTTTCAAAGATTCATGATCAGAATGTATAACAAATTCTTTGGGCCATAAATAATGTTGCCATGTTTCTAAAGTCCGAACAAGAGCATATAATTCTTTATCATAAGTAGAATAATTCAGACTAGGCCCACTCAATTTTTCAGAAATGTATGCAACAGTTTTTCCATCTTGTAATAACACACCTCCTAATCCAATTCCACTAGCATCACATTCAAGCTCAAAAGTCTTATTAAAATCAGGAAGTTGGAGTAAAGGAGCATGTGTCAACTTATCTTTCAATACCGTGAAGGCTTCTTCCTGTGCGGTACCCCAAAGAAAAGGCACATCTTTCTTTGTAAGCTCATTGAGAGGTGCAGCAATGGTGCTGAAATCTCTCACAAAACGCCTATAGAATCCAGCGAGGCCAAGAAAACTCCTCACTTGTGTGACCGTTTTGGGCTGCGGCCAACTCTCAATAGCTTCAATCTTGGCTTTATCAACTTCAATTCCCTGTGGAGTAACAACATAGCCAAGAAAAGATACTCGGTCGGTGCAAAAGGTGCACTTCCCAAGGTTACCAAACAAACGTGCATCACGTAGAGCAATAAAAACAGCACGTAAATGTTCCAAATGTTCTTCCAAAGATCTGCTATAAATCAATATGTCATCAAAGCAAACTACCACAAATCGTCCAATGAAAGCACGTAAAACTTCGTTCATTAATCTCATGAAAGTACTAGGTGCATTAGTTAACCCAAAAGGCATGACTAACCACTCATATAATCCAAACTTAGTTTTAAATGCTGTTTTCCATTCATCTCCCAATTTCATACGAATTTGATGGTATCCACTACGCAAATCAACTTTGGAGAATATTGTAGAGCCACTCAATTCATCAAGCATATCATCGAGCCTAGGAATAGGATGACGATAACGAATAGTGATATTATTAATGCCTCTACAATCAACACACATACGTGATGTACCATCCTTTTTCGGCACTAGAATAATAGGAACAGCACAAGGACTAAGGGATTCGCGTATATAACCTTTGCCGAGAAGCTCTTGTACTTGACGCATAATCTCCTTCGTCTCCTCTGGATTGGTAAGGTATGGTGCACGGTTTGGCAGTGAAGCACCGGGAATTAAGTCAAATTGATGCTCAATCCCTCGAATAGGCTGTAATCCCGGTGGCACGTCTTGTGGAAAGACGTCAGTGAACTCCTGCAAAATGTTAGTGACAGCAGGAGGCAAAGAGGAAGGCACGTCCTCGAATGAAAATAATGCCTCTTTGCACACAAAAGCATAGCAAACAGATTTGCTGAAATCTAGCTCATCAATATCAGATTTGGTGGCAAATAAGCATGCACTTTTCAATTTAATTTCAGAAGCAACACTAGATGGTTTATTATTAGGCTTCATTTGTTGCTCAAATTCTTTTGCCACAATCTGATTTTCACTCATATTCGTCTCCTGTTTTGCTTTATTAGCTCTATTAATATCATCTTTCAAAATGGAATCAGGAGTCATAGGAAGCAAAGTAATATTTTTATCCTTATGAACAAGAGTATAGTGATTGTTTCTACCATGGTGTACAGAGTTTTTATCAAATTGCCATGGTCTACCAAGTAATAAGGAACATGCTTGCATAGGTACCACATCACAATCAACATAATCAGCATATGTAGAGATACTAAAATGCACACGAACAGTACGTGTTACCTTAACCTTGCCGCTGTTGTTGAACCATTGGATGTAGTAAGGATGTGGATGTGGTCTTGTGGTGAGAGAAAGCTTCTCCACCATCTCCATGCTAGCCAAGTTGTTGCAGCTCCCTCCGTCTATTATGACGCGCACAGAACGTTCCTTCACAACTCCCATGGTATGGAACAAATTGTGCCTCTGATTTTGCTCAGCTTGTGTGACCTGCACACTCAAAACACGTTGAGCAACTAAACATTCATACCTGTCAGCGTCTTCAGGAGCCATGTATTGCGTCTCATGATCATAATCATCTCCACCATGTTCTTCACGTGTAATAAGAGCCACAGTCTCCTCATCATAGTCACTAGCGGACTCATATCCACCATCCGCGGTAGCAATCATCACACGCGGAGATTTGCATTCTCTCGCATAATGACCTCCTCCCTTACAACGACGACAAATAATATCACTTGTGTGCCCTGTTGATGTCCTGGAAGAAGAAGAACTCTGTGCAGGCCCGGTAGGTGCGCTCTTGGCAGATAATGGTGGTTGTTCCTGTTTTCTTGTATCACGGCTGTAGGAGGCACCTGATTGAGGTGCTGGTGCCGTTGAAGTAGAAGAAGCACGCGGTGTCCATGAGGAAGGTCGGCCTGCAGAAAAGTTAGTTCGCGCCAATGCTTGTCGATCCTGCACTTCACGTTCAGCTTTACAAGCAAGATGGAATAAACGAGTGATATTAGTATACTCCTTATAGTCTAGAATGGTCTGAATCTCTCTATTTAATCCACCCAGAAAACGTGCAAGCCTAGCTTCATTCTCCTCAACAATACCACATCGAATCATGCCAGTTTGTAATTCCTGATAATATTCTTCTACAGAATTTTTTCCTTGTCTTAAACGCTGCAATTTTTGAAGCAATTCACGTTGATAATATGGTGGAACCCAACGCGTACGCATAGCAGTTTTCAAAGCAGCCCAAGTAGTTGGAATAGGATATAATCTACAATGTTCAGACCACCATACACATGCAAAACTAGTGAAAGCACAAACAGCAGCAGCAACCCGTCTCTCCTCGGGATATTGTAAACATGTAAAACGTTGTTCAGTTTCTAACTCCCAAGTAAGATATATATCAGGAACATATCTACCCTCAAATGGTGGAATATTCAATTTCAGTTTAGGAATATGGACATCATCTCGTACCTGAGGTGGTGGTGCAGGCCTACCATTACGAATATATACCTGAGGTCGACCTGCTGGTGGTGGTGCTGGTGGCTGCACGTAGTTCAGATTTTGATCAACCTCATCCTCATAATCTCCCACATAATCATCCTCCTCTGCCTCAGTAGCATGAGCCACAGAAGTATCAACAGCAGCACCAACAGTTTGGCCAAACGCAAGAGGAACACGGCTTGCTCGGCGGAGGTCTGTTTCGCGACGTGGAGGTAGTCGTTGTTGTTGTTGTTGGAGAGGTGCGTTAGGTGCAGCGGGTGGTGGTGGTGGAAGACGCGCGAGCAATTCATTAAACTTGTTATCGAGCTTTGTTTCGAACGTCTTCTCCATGCCATCTATCTTCTCCATGGCCTCTTCAAATCTGTTTAGCACATCTTGCACCTGTCCACTCATCATTTGCTGAAATTTATCATGCAAATCCTTATTCGTCATGTTCTCCCAGTCAGTCTGTCGGCTTGTGATCCTGGCATGGTTAGCAGCAATAGAAACACACAAGAATATGATCCTACAGACTACTAACAAGAGGTGGTGGTTGGTGTCACAAATCCGTCAAGCAAATCTCAAATTCTTACCAGTTCTTACCTAGCAGCAGGCGGTGATCGGCAACCGTTGTAGTCAAAAACTCTCAAAGCTTGGATAGAGCGATTACCAGGGAGAGTCAAACGCACGACGTAGATGTATGTGGAGCTGGGAAGGCTTATAATATGGTAGCAAAAAGGGTCAGCAATAATCAATTCAGAGATGCAAAGTTGAATAAACGCTCAACGACGGTACTGTGCTGGTCCTAGGCTAGACCGTGCTAGAGACGCGAGCCTAGAACACTAACAAAATCACGGCGCTGCACGTAAACAAGGGAAAAGCACACTCTGGATTTTTTTTCTTTTTTCGCTCTTTTTTTTGCGAAAAATCACTATAATGGCGAGTGTCTCAAAACTCTTCCTAGGTCAAACTGACAGGATGGGCACGAAATTTTTTCGACCAATTTTTTTTTTGTTTTTTCGACTGCCCAGACCCAAAAACTGGAAACGGGTCAAAAAAACTTCCTATAATGGCACCTGTCTCAAAACACTCAGAAACACCTAAAAATAGGATAGCCAGAATTTTTTTCGAAAAATGCGTTTTCGAAAAATTTTGGGCCTAAACGGAGGGTGGTTTCCGGACTCTTTTTTTTTCCGAAACCTACTCCGGCAAGGAAACACGAATCGGAAACTAGATGGATCTCGAAAACACACCTAATATGCAAAGAACTCGGTTTGGTGGTGGATATATGGTGGTGGTATATGGCAGCGGTGGTAATATATGGATATGGATCGGTGGTGGTATATGGATACAGATTCGGAGCGGTGGTGGTAGGTGACAGGGGCGAGGATGCTGGTGCGGTGGCGGCGTGACAACTTATGACCAGAACTCGAAACTCTAAAAGACTAACGCTAAGACCAGCAACTAGACACGACGATGCAACCGCAAATTCAACAAAGCAAAACCCTAAAAAGATTATGCAAAGGCTCAGATTGGTTCGGATATGATGAACTAACCCTAATTTTTTTTGGCTTTTTCGTGCACTGTAGGTATGAAGAACAGACTCGATCTGAACTACGAAAAACTGTAAAATCTCACCGAGCAACCTGGAAATCTGATACCACTGGATAGAGGCAAAGGTGTCCCGTGATATCGCTTTGGTGGAAGTCGACTTTGACGATCCGACTACGAACGTGCGAGGACGTCGCGCCTTAGCAATCGCTAAACCAACTCCGAGAGGTTATTGACCACGCCGGAGCACGATCAACCTGACCACGAGGGTCTATTTCCTGCGAGCAAACGAAGATCAAGCAAGAAACTAAGATTGCAATCTGGATATTGCGAATATAAGATGAAAGCTTTATTGATCAAGGTGGGGTTCTGTGACGCCTTTGTCTGGTCGTTGAACACAAACGAAGTACGCGAAGTTGCAGCTATGGCGACTTTAATCTAAACAAAACCCAAAGTCTAAACGATGCCCTAAGGGCTGTATATATGGAGGAAGAGGGGGGGAATTTCGTGACCCTTGGTGGAGGGGCCCGAAATCAACCCTATCTCTTGTTTCCCCACACATACGGACTCTAAAAATAGCCTATACTTATATATTTCGAAATTACATGGGCCTGGCCCAATAATAAGGTGACGCAGCACCTAAAATAGCCTCGGGACGAAATTTATGAAGTGGCATCTTGCTTATCTCGTCCAAGGCTTCATGCACCCATTATGGTGGCTTCAAAGTCCTAAAATCATCACTTGTAACTCCATTCTTGTTCTTGCTCCAATGTTCATCCTTCTCCAAGCTAGGCCCTTCATTTGTAAGCAAAACAAATGTATCCAATTTAGGCAGCATCATACTCTCATGAACATTGGAATCATTACCAAGAAACGAAAGTACCTGGTAATTTAGTTGGCGTGCACGAGCTCTAGTAATTGGTCCAGTATGTATAGCAGCAGTGGTTGTGGGTGTAATAATTATATATATATATATGTTGGTGCAACATGTAATTACCGTGACGGCGTCGAGCTCAGCCAAAGACGAATGCCCACCTAGCGCGCCTGAGACTGAGGACGGGCTGCTATGAGCGGGAGCGGCTGCGAGAGGAGGCCCGGTTGCGTGAGCAAGTGATGGTGCGATGGTGTTGTTGTTCATGGAGTTGCTCCTGACGAAACTGGGCAACAGAAAATCATGTACCGTCTTCTCTGGATTTTCCTTCGTCCAGTTGATGATAACTGGAACCAAGTTAGTAGCGAAATCATTTCTACAGGCAGTTACAAGTGCATTGACTGCCTGCTGTAGCAACTCATATTTGTCCTCGGCTATTTTTTTCGTGTCCTCAGCTGCTTTTTTCTCGACCGCAAGCTTCACCTTCACGTTGATGTCCGCCTGACTAAACTTCTTTTTCTGCTTCTTGGCCTCCGGGCCCTGGTTGTAAAACACCTTCCACGTGGCGCCGTCTCCAGCGCCGTGCACACGACCATATTGCGGCCGCTGGCCCAAAGGGAGTCCCTTAAGTTCGTTCAAGGCCCGGTTGAGAGGGGTGTCCCACTTGGGCCTCATCGGAGAAGTAGGGCTTTCGGCTGCAAGCTGGTGTTGCTTCTCAAGTAGTCTAATCAATTTCCTCGTGATCTTGTCCGTGTAAAAAACCTTTTTCTCCTTGTCCCACTTGTAGCGGGCCCTGATGAAGTCACGCTCCAAGGGGTTGGTGAACTTCGCTAAGGGGTCTGGGAGACCCGCGGCTTCACGTTCCGCTTCCTCCTTATCCCATATGGGCCTTTTATCGTGGTAGCCACGGCTTCCGAGGCGATGCTTCCCCGTGTTCCTTTGCTGAAGGCTCTTGAATTTCGCAGCCTTAGCCTTGGCTGCCTCGGTAGCGCAAGTGTCCTTGAACTTTTCGAACTCCTCTCCCGTAAGTGTCGGATTTTCCTCTAGAATCTTGGACAGGGGGTCATCAGCCTCAATAGCTCATTTCACCCTCCCTTTCCAGGAGGCCAAATCATTGTTGAACATGCCCATGGCGTGACTGTTAATTTTTTTCATCTTCGGATCATCCCACGGTTGTTCTATGTTATCATCCCGGTCGAGGAACTTGAATCTCTTGTGCAACTTCGTTAGGAGCAACTGCGTCAAATGTTCTTTACTCCTTAAGTCATCATCGTTGATGCTCGCGCATTCCCGTAGGATGCATCCTACTTGGTTCCCATAGCACTTGCGAGGTTCTTCCGGCTCTAACGGCTCAAACTTGCCAGGTGCCATCTTTGTGATCACAAGTCGTCCAATCCCTAGTTTGTTAGGTTTTCGGATCGTCTCCTTCTTATGATTCCTCTTTTCGGTAGAGGCATCGGGGCCGGTACCATCCCCGCCGGTACCTTCCCCATCGTTCTCGGCGCCGCCATCGGTGCCAGCGCCGTCGGTGTCGATGTCGGCGTCAGTACCATCATCGAGGCCGACCTGCAAACCTTGCTTAGCAGTCAAATAATCGAGGTACTCTTGTTCACCCTCATAATCCATCTCATCTGCATCTTGGTCAGAAGGCCCAGTTTCTTCATTGTTCTACATGTTTCCTATGATTAAGAGTCCTCATTTATTTCTAAAAGTATGAATAAATGAGAAATGACATAAAAAGAAATCTATGTGCCAGCACTCGATATGCCAACTATGTAATACAAATCATGCCTCTATTCACGGGAAATTTCGGCATGACCTTTGCTAAAAAATGGACATATCGAGCGCCTGAAATTCACCGGAATGGAAATGAATCAACATTCCGGTAACATAGGCCACTCGGATCATTTTCCAAACATGACATATCCAAAACATGACATATCCACATATCACATGTCCAGTTCAAATTTGCATATAAATTCAGCTAATTTTGAAACCTAGCTAAATTCATAACTAAATAGATAACCTAATTAACAGACTGCCCTAACTAAAACCTAAATAAATTAACCGAAGAACCCTAGCATAGAGAGAGAGGGGGGTTTACAGAGGGTGCACGGGCAAGGAGGCAGGCCCGACGATGGCTGAGGTTCGGAGGGGAGGAAGCAGAGGAGGGAGGCGAGGGCCGACGGGTCGGGGGCAAGCGCGCCGGGGTCGGGGGCGAGTGC
>NC_041385.1:783241684-783243787 GCF_002162155.2 Triticum dicoccoides | reverse complement strand
GCGAGCGCCGGGGTTGGGGTCGGGGGCGAGGGCCGGGTCGGGGGCGAGCGCCGGGGTCGGGGGCAAGCGTCGGCGCCGGGGTCGGGGGCGAGCGACGAGGGAAGAGAGAGTGGGGATTTGAGGGGAAAAGGCGGGATGAAGCAGGGATAGTGAGAATTTTGGGTTAAGTGGACGTAGCAGCAGCGCGTTTGGACAAAACGCGCTGCTACTACCTTCAGTAGCTGTAGCGGTTTATATGAAATGCGCTACTACTACCTTCAGTAGTTGCAGCAGTTTATAAGAAATGCGCTACTACTACTGCCAGTTTTCCTTTTTCTTTCCCTCTATTTTCTCCCACTTTTATTTCCCGAGAGCAGTGAACGAAGGGAGGGCGATATATATTGCATCATTTGACGGTTAAATATGTATGCAAAATAGGAACATATATATTACATCATTTGACCGATAACATACGGTTCCTCAGCGCTGACGTTTTCGTTTTTGAGTCAGCTTCTTTCCCTTCTTGTTCGTTGAAGAATAATTGAGCCCCTCATTGTGACTTTGCCTTTTCCATGGAGTACGATTTTTCTTAGGTAATGTAGTATTGATAATTCTTTTGACGTATACTTCATCATCATCGTCATCTTCCCTCATTGGGTTGCCGTACTGATCATAGTCTTCCTCTTTGGCGACTCCATCCATTCCAATGATGTTCCTTTTGCCTCTCCTCATGACAACACGACTGGGATTGCATGGGTCGGTTATGAAGAAGCATTGTGTCACGTGCTTAGCGTGTACCCATGGCTCGTTTTTGGCGATAGCGTTCACGGTAGCGCTCTTGGCGTCGGGTATACTCATGGTAGTGAAAATCCGGTTTTCTCTTTCGACATTCTTTGCCCATCTGACACGGAACATCATCGTGTTGTGCAGTCCAGAGTAGTCAAGCTCCCAGATCTCCTCGACCCTTCCATAAAATCGTTCAGTTGCACCGTTGTCGCTGCCGGTCATGCATTCCATCGTCACCCCTGAGTTCTGATCATCACTGTCCATATCTTTGGCCTCTGTGTAGAACATGTATCCATTGATATCATATGCCTGATAGGTTACGAGGTTGGGCAAGGGGCCATGTGCTAAGGCGTATATGAGCAATCCGTCCTTAGAGCCCTCCTCCGGGGGATTAGCAATAATATGCTCTTTGAACCAATGCAGGAAAGTGGAGTTGTGCTCTCTAGTAACTTCAGCGTTCGTCCTGCATACCCCCCGGTCACGATACTTCTTTGCGATAATTTCTTTGTGCATTGCCACGAAAGGATCTACCTCGTCTAGGTGTTGTAGCACTACCAAGTTTGCTCTGTCAAAGTCGTTGCGTCGATCTGAGTATGCCACGTGCAGTTCCCTGCGACCGTTGCAGTGACCATCTCCTTCAAGCCTCCCATCGTGCTTGTTAACGGGCAAACCAACACTAACACCAGGCGGCTGGTCTGCGCCATATAGAAAATTCTCACAGAAAGAGATGCACTCTTGTGCCAAATAGCCCTGGACGATGCTTCCATCCGGACGGGACATGTTACGAACGAATCCTTTGATGATCCCATTCATCCTCTCAAACGGCATCATGTTGTGCAGGAATGACGGCGCCAGGTCTATTATGTCATCCATAATATGGACACACAGATGCACCATCATGTCAAAGAACGCGGGCGGGAAGTACATCTCAAGCTCATTCAGTATCACAACGATCTCTTCCTGTAGCCTTCGGAGCTGCTTCACATCGACTTTCGAGAGATGACGTCGAAAAAGTTGCAGAGACCAATAAGCGTGTCACAGACGTGCTTGTCCATTATCCCTCTAAGGGCAACAGGTAGTATCTGCGTCATCATCACATGACAGTCATGAGACTTCATCCTGCTGAACCTTTTCTTGTCCGTGTCTAGATATCTGCTTATCTTGCCACAGTAACCGGAACTAACTTTGACTCCGGTAAGGCACTTAAAGAATTGATTGATCTCAGCCTGACTTAAGGTGAAGCAAGAAGGGGGGCAATAATCCTCTTTCTTTATTTTCTTGCCCTTCTTCTCCCGTGCCTCTGTCTCCGTCTCTGTCTCGTCTGACATTTTACGGGGC
>NC_041385.1:783239507-783241475 GCF_002162155.2 Triticum dicoccoides | reverse complement strand
GGGCAATAATCCTCTTTCTTTATTTTCTTGCCCTTCTTCTCCCGTGCCTCTGTCTCCGTCTCTGTCTCCGTCTCTGTCTCGTCTGACATTTTACGGGGCGGCATGTGCAGATCTTCCCTGATTTTCAAATCTTGCAAGTCTTTTCTTGCCTTCGGCCCATCCTTGGTCTTATCCGGCATGTTCATCAGTGTTGCGAGCAAGCTCTCAAGGACATTCTTACAGGGGGGGGGGGAGGTTGTTCATAACGTGTCTAACTCCTCTTGAAGTAGCCCCAGATACAAATTAATATTATTTCCTCGTTGTTTCGGCCCTTGAATAAGCATGCTCATGTGAATGTACTTCGATTTCATGCACAACCAGCGGGAGGTTGTACATCCATACAAACACGGGCCATGTGCTATGGTTGGTGTTCTGGTTGCCAAACGGATTCATGCCATCGGTACACGCGCCGAGCACGATGTTCCTTGCATCACATTCAAAATACCGATAGAAGTTGTTTAACGCTCTCCACTGGCTTCCATCCTTCACGTGTCTCAGCTTCGGATCATCTCCATCGTCGGGCTTCTTCCTCTCCGCGTGCCAGCGCATTAGCTTTGCTTCCTTCGGATCTACAAAATACCTCTGGAGACGGGGAGTGATCGGTAAGTACCATACAACTTTCTGGGGACATTTCTTCCCGGCCTTCTTGTATCGAGAAGCATTGCACACCGGACAACTTGTTTTTTCCGCGTGCTCCTTCCGATAAATTATGCAATCGTTGATGCATGCATGGTATCTCACGTGTGGCAGATCAAGAGGGCACACGATCTTCTTGGCCTCATCAACACTAGTAGGACATGGATTACCCGCGGGAAGAACATCCTTTAGGTACTTGAGATGCTCATCGAGGCTAGTGTCGGTCCATTTGTTTTTAGCCTTCGTCTTCAGGAGTTGGAGCATGAAACTCAAGCGGGTAACCTCAGGGTTGCACCATCATACAATGGAGTGTTCGAGTCTACCACCAGTTGCTCCAGCTTAGCCTCCTCTCTAGAAGCAGCTCTCTCAGTACTCGTCTCCTTGCGAAGCAATGCTTGAACATGAGGGTCCCGCACGATAAAACTTAGTACCGACGAACTCTGCTGTGTGGAGTCCATGTCGTTCTCTCCGCCGCCATGTCCGTCCCCTTCTCCTCCGCCATGTCCGGCCCCTTCTCCGCCGCCATGTCCGGCCTCTTCCCCGCCGCCATTATCGATCATCTCTTCGTCTTGCCCCGTGTCATCATTGCCTGCCCCGTCGGCATCCTCAACATCATCATCCTCATCTTCAGTTATCCACCGAGTATAGCCATCCATGAAACCAGTCATGAGCAGGTGCGCTTCGACACGACCATCGTCATGGGGGTCGAGCCAAACTATTCCTTTGCATTTTCGACACGGACATAAAGCCTCTGTCCGGTTATTTTCTTTCATGTCCTACACCGCCGACCACAACCACCTGTCCACCATCGTTCCACTGACCATCGTCAACTCTGCACGGTAATAATAAACAAATTGATTATAAAAATGCGTGCATGCATCAAAGTCATACAAAAATTCGGCATGACCTTCCCTAAAAATAGGACATATATGGACCTAGAGTTTGCCCGGAATTCGCCGAAACGGAAATAAATCGACATTTCAGCAAAACATAGGCAACTCAAAAGCACAATTTGGCGTCAACTCATGCCACACACACAATTTCCACAAACATATCACACACACATAAACATATTTTCATTTTGCAAAAGCATGAAATTTTCATCACCTCTGTCTCGAGATCGAGCACACGGTGGGAGATGATGTTGTAGGGAGATCAAAAGTGCACAAAGCTCTTCTTGACAAAGATAGATCTAGTTAGGGCGCAAATAGGTCACTTAACTAAATCCTACATCTACCTAGCTACCTAATTTGGGAGGAGACAACTTCAACTAGTGGAGGGGAAAGGAAAAAG
>NC_041385.1:783234593-783239364 GCF_002162155.2 Triticum dicoccoides | reverse complement strand
GAGAGAGAAAGGTAGATAGAAGAGAGAGTAATGGGGAGAAATATTGAGGAAGAAGAAGAGTGAGAGTGGGAGCATGTGGGAGGTAGGGGAAAGGGAAGAGGGGAGGGGGAGGGGAGGGGAGGGTGGGGAAAAGGTGATGGGTTGGTGCGGATTAGCAATAGCGCGGGAGTTAAAATGCGCTGCTGCTAAGGAAGTAGCAGCAGCGCGCTTTGGGCAACGGCGCTACTGCTAACCGGGACAAAAAAGTGTGCCAATTTGAAATTTAGCAGCAGCGACCTCAGAAAAAGCGCGCTACTACTACATCCATAGCAGTAGCGCGGCTCGCGGCACCGCGCTACTGCTAAATGGAGTTTGTGGACACCGTCGGTCGATATTTGTAGCAGCGTGGTTTACACCGAGCGCGCTACTGCTAAAAACTTATCAGTAGCGAGTTTCCCGCACACGCGCTACTACTAATTAGCAGCAGCGCTCCTTTTTGAGCCACGCTGCTGCTAAGATTCTGTGTATAGGCTTTTCCTTAGTAGTGTTAGTAGGCTGCACGCTCGTGTTGGTGCTCCGCTCTCCGATTTCCTAAAGCGAAAAAGTAAAAAAGAAAATGCGACTCAACACTTAGCATAATGGCGGTCGGAGAGAAGGAGGAGCGCCGCCGCCAGCGACCCCGGAAGCAAGCAGAGGTTCGAGGTCGGGAAACCCCATTCCCTTCCTCTACTTATCCATCCCATAATAGTTACTTAATGCAATTTCCTTTTCTTGCGGAAAACCATAGTCTGATTACCGTGTAGAAGTGCACGCTCTAGCCAATGCAACCAAAATACCGATCTTATGGAAGAGACTGGATAGCACATTATACGTCAACACTCCCTCTCACGTGTGGCTCCCTCAGGCCTAAACGTGGATTGAAAGTGGGCTGCAATTTTAATTGCGCCAGCCAAGTCTTGAACTCAAGACCTCTTGGCTCTGATACCATGTAGAAGTGCATACTCTACTCAATGCAACCAAAAAATCGATCTTATGAAAGACACTAGGTAGCACATTATACGTCAACATACCCCTCATGAACCCTAACATTCCCTTACTGCAACAGTGGAGGAGAGGAGAGAGGGCGCTGCTGTAGGAGAAAGTAGATAAGACAGGTGATGCATGGATCCAGCCGAGGTTTCTCACTCTCTGTATGTTATGCTGGATGGATAGATGTATCATGTGTATGCTTGTGTTCTATGTGCCGCACATTTGCAACCACACTGAATGATGAAACCAGTCCATTAGCTTCACTCATTTTCATTGATTCCATCTGTCTGTGGCTACTGCTGTTTCAGAGTCGATCCCGTTTCCGACTCACCGACGTGTGTGGATGGAAAGAGATTGTGGCAATCTGCGACGCTGGTTGACCCCGTGTCCAAGGTGCTCGGCGATGACAACCTCCTCATCGAGATTCTCCTCCTAATCAACTACCCTGACGAACTTGTCCGCGCCGCTCTCGTCTGCAAGCGATGGTACTGTCACGCCTCCGACCCTGCGTTCCTCTGCCGCTTCCACAAGCTCCACCTGCTCCGCCTTCTCGGCTTCTATGTTGGATCCGGGTCGATTGTGGTCGGTGGGATCCACTCACGCTTTTTGCCGATGCTACCGCACCCCCTAGAGTTCAATGCCGTCATACACCGCGCAAGCTCCGGCCTGGATGCACGCAGCAATAAACATAAATTAATCTTGGGCTGCTCGAATGGCAACATCTTCATCAACACCACAAACGGCGAAGAAGCTGGGTGAGTACATATAGTGCTCAGCCCGCTCTGCCCCAAGAGAAGCATGGTTATCATCCCACAGTTCCCGTACGACAAACATCAAGACAGCAATTTGCACACTTTCAGTAAACTCCTCTTCAAAGAAGAAGGCGATGGCTTCTTCTACTTCTGTGTGTGTATGGAATCTTCCAAGGAGGGAACAAATACTACGATGCATGTGTATATGTTGCAAGATGGTGTCTGGTGCTTGCATACCTCTGCATCGACACAACTCCCTTGTCTGCCACAGGAACTGAATCCTCTGCTTGTTGGCAATAAAATCTATATGGCGGCCACCATAAGCCAAATTCTTGTCTTAGATATCACAACCTTAAGTTTCTCCAAATTTCAGCTCCCACAAGGGCTGGTATTGGTGATAGAGCAAACATATTGTTATGGGTGGATGATGATTCTAGTGTGTATCTCGTTCATTTGAACGAGCTTCAGCTTCGCATCTAGCTGCACAAAGGGGATAACTGGTTGCTGTGGGATACCATCTGTTTGCGAGAGATGTGTGCTAAATTGAGGATGTCTTATCACACACAAGTAATCTTGTTTTTTAGTTCTTCCTTTCTTCTGCCGTTCTTTCCCTAACCTCCTGTAACTCTCTTCTGTAACAACTTTGGTTTGGCAGAGTGAATAGCATAAAACTACCACTTTTCACGTTAGGGTTACAAAAAACTACCGGATTTTTGTTTGTCGCTGATAACTATCAAAATCAGTGTCGGATGTTTCAAAAAATCCAAATGACCGTGTGTTTTACAATCGATTGCGATTATGACATGTCGGGCCCAGAGCTAAACAAACAGTCCCTTTGACTGTTAACTGTCATGTAGGGCCCACACGCCAGTGTCTCCTCATTCCCCCCCCCCTCCTCTCTGCCTCCCTTCTCCTTCTTCTTCTCCTCTCTCTGGAACTCCGTCCCACAGCCATGGCCGTCGGCCACACTGTTGGCACCCGTGGAGCTCTGCCTCCGTTGTTGCTGCTGCCCTCTGCGCAGCCGGCGAGGAGATTGCCGGCGATGGGCATGGGAACCGAGCCCGTTGAGCTGCTCCGCGGCGGCTACGGGCGTTGCAAGGTTGCTCGGAGGACCACGCCGCCTTGAGGAACGTAGCTGCCGAAGCTCCTGGGCGCGGCAGCCTGAGTTCCTGGCCATGGCGGCCCGAACGAAAAGAAAGGCTGCGGCTGCTCCAACGGCTCGCGACTGCGGGTGTTGCCGCGGCTCGCTTGGAGCACGGCCGGGCACAGGGAGCTGCTGGAGGGAGCGCTCGCCGGGCACAGAGAGCGGCTGGAGGGCGAGCGTCGCCGGGCTTGGGAGCTGCCGGAGGGAGTTCGATGAGGTCACTGTGCGGGTGCGCGAGCTGCAGGACGACCTTCGCAGGGACCCAATTGCTTTCTTTGATTAAGTATAGGGATCCGATTGCTTTTTTATTTTTTGGCAAGGGCCTGATTGCTTTTATGGCACATAACAGTCAACAAACGGTCAAACAATCAGAGCTCTTATGCGCGGGCACGACATGTCAGAATCGCAATCAATTGTAAAACACACGGTCATTTGGGTTTTTTGAAACAACCAACGCCAATTTTAGTAGTTATCAGCGACAAACAAAAATCACGTAGTTTTTTGGAACCATAATGCGAAAAGTGGTAGTTTTATGCTATTCACTCGGTTTGGCAATATAAGTTCAGGCCGGCCTAAGCCCGCCGTTGACGCTTAAAAAAGACACATGGGGTGCGGCTAAATCAGGTGGGGCGCAATGCTGAGTCTGTTTTCGTGCAGATGGGTCGGTGCCTACTCTATCTGAGTATTAAGTCCAGGATGCTTTGTAAAGTGTATTAGATGGGAAACGAGGATAGATGGTTGGGTCGTATCCATCCTTTTATGATGATTTGGCCTCCCAGATTCCCTGCGCTAAACGATGATCCTGCAAGGTTTTATCGAAAAAGGGTTTTCCCCGCTTTGTATTCCAAAGCAACCAGCTAACATAGGATACATCTCGGCGCTGGGGCGAGCAGCACAACAAGCCCAAAGACAAAAAAGGAGAAGAAACATAATGCCAACAACGGCAGATCGACAAAGCGCGGAAGGCCCGCCACCGCTGCGCCCTCCGGAAACACCCCACCACAACCCGAGGCTCCGAGTGCCGCATCCCAAGCAGCACCTCCAAGAAGGTATGCGATGCCGACGACGCTGCTGCCCGGACAAGTCCTAGGGTTTCCCCCGGTATGCGGAGGAAAGTAGGGGACGGCTACCACCGACGCCCTTCAAGAAGGAATGGTGGCACCAACCGGTGTCACCGCATCGGCGCCGGACGAACCGGGAAGGATTTCTCCCGCACACCAAATACAACCGCCCATCCGGAGCCAACCATCCAAACAACCACCCAATGCGCCTCCGCGGTTGCGCCGCCGCCCACGCCGTCTCACTACGAGGACCACCACGAGCCCGAGAAGACCGAAGAGAAGCTCCACGCGACGAGAACAACAGCACCACAGCCGAGCGGAAGGGAACCACCTCCACCGCCGTCGTGCGAGAAGTCGAGCCTCCGGCACTGTCGCGGTAGCCGACTGGACACGGTAGCGGGGCATACCAGGCCACCCCTGGCCCGGCCAGGCCCGAAACGGGCCCGCTAAGCCCCGCTGGCCGTGCTGCAGCAAGTTGGCATCGGTGCCGCCAGCCCCCGTCGCGCAACGCCGCTCCCCTGCATCCCGGGAGTCACGCCACCAACCAGCCCCGCCGCAGGCCCGCCCAGGCCCAGATGGGCCCCGTAGGGCCAAGATCTGGGACGAGCGCCGCCGCCAGGATGAGCCACAGTGGCACCCCGCCGCCAACGACGGGGCCGCCGCCAAGCCGCCCGCCTACTCTGCGACAGGGAACCCCGCCGCCAGCTGGACCGCCGCCGCCTAGGAGCACCCCCCGGTGCAACTCCGCCCCGCGCCGGAGCCACCGGGAGGGGAAGGGCAGGAAGGCCGCCGCCACCAGCGACCCC
>NC_041385.1:783196867-783234383 GCF_002162155.2 Triticum dicoccoides | reverse complement strand
GAGAGCGAGGGTTGGGGAAAAGAAGAGCCCCGTCGTTAGTCTTTTAACAGGACCCTATCCTGCAAGGTTTTTCTTATGTCCTTTGGGTGATGTTATTAAACTTCTTTTTGTGTGGTCGCATTAGAAACGTAGATGAGACATTTATAATAGGAGGATGAGGGTGTCCCCTGTGCATGAGTGCTTCAGTATACTGAGAAGGAAAATGGGGGAAGCGGGAATTATTTAGAGAAATTAGAGGAATAGGTGGTTTGCTTTTAGACTGTAGTCGTCAAGCTGTCATGTCTCAGATTGTTGATACTTAGTATTGGGCTTTTGCTGGAGCATGCTATTACTCACACATATGCTAGTTATGAACCGTACGTTTTTACACTGGCATGCTTGTGTTTATGCATCGCTTCCCATTGAGATACATCAGTATCAAGCTCTTCCTTTTACTCCCTCCGTTCCATAATAGATGACTCAAGTTTGTACTAAATTTAGTATAAAGTTGAGTCATCTATTTTGGAACGGAGGGAGTATGTGACAAGGGTATAAGCCAACCTAACAACAGGATGCTACCTGGTTGATGTTCCTTTCACCCTCTCCTCTGACCATTTTGTATGTTTTAGTAGGTAGACTGCCAATTAGACCCTCTTTGGTGACCATCTTGTATGTTGGAACCGCCAGTCCCTCGCCGCGCTCCTCCGGGCTCTATCTGTCGCCGTCGCTCGAGCTCACCAGAGAGAGGAGGAAGAAGTTCAGAAAAATTCAGACAGAGGTGGACACAGGTGGTTTTCCGGCGCACGAACGCCCCTTTTACTTCCTCGAGCACGAACTCGACTGTGTCACCGAGCTACAGAGGGGAACCAGGGTTTTATACCCGCGAGCACCGGCCTGCACGACCTCGCCCTGCACCAACTCGCTCACCCACTCCCCCACGCCCTGCGCGCTCTGGCCGCGTCCACGCATCGCGCCCGAACGCGATCGCCACGGCCTGCCAGTGCGCCCGACGCGGTCTACCCCTCCTCCTCGCTCGCTAACAACCCGGCGTGGCCCCGCGCACACACGCGCTGCCTCACGCACACACACACACGCACACCTACGCACGCGCACACCGCGGACCCGACGCGCCCGTCACGTCCGGTGCGCGCCCATACACGCACCAGCCGCGCCAGGAGCGTCGCCGCGGCTTATTACAGCCAACATTGTATGCTTTACTTGACATTCAATCTGTACTAGTGGAATAGTTTTTATCATTTTTACTTTTGATTGCTGCGTGATAATGATTTGATTTCGTTGTACAACTAGTTGTCTTTTCACTTGTTTTGACCTTGTCACCGTTAACTGTCTCCATCCTTATTCTTCGTCTGTTTTGCTTGAAACAGTGATGCCACGCGAAGAGGAGGAAGGTCATGGATCAAAGAAGAGTGGGCTGCATTCAATTTCTAGCTGCGTGTGCGGGAGAGAAAAACCCGCCTTAGAGAAAGCAAGTGCAGTATCGCTTAGCTGGGTTTTGGGTCAGTGATAAGTTATCCCGGGTACTGGACTAGTATGTTAGACGGAACTAATCCAGTACAGACGGAACTAAGTTAAAAAAAAGTACGTTAGACGGAACTGGATCAGGTTCTCCTACTATTGTTTTGAACAGACCTGTGTGTTTGTGTTGCATCCCAACGTTGCACCGGCTGCTAATTATGCCTTTTTTGCTTTCTACTGTATTGTCCATTTGCAAATCCTATTCTAGTTAGCATCGTTCCTGTGGGATTGGTCTGTAGATCATATTGAGGCAAAGCATTTTATCATTTCAGAACAGCAAAGGATCCACAGAGGTTTTCCGCCATAATTTTATCATTCCTACTCAGTGCATTTACAAAACAGAGAAGGATATTCTGTTCCTTTGTTGCAAAACAGAATTTCTTGCTTTACTATCAAATTTCATACATGCTTGATAGTATGAAAAGACAAAAAAAAAAATCTACATGCTTCTGTGAACCTCATACAATAAGTTTGCCAAATGACCTACAGCTTTCTCGCAGCAGATCTTTCACAGCTGTTTTTCCACATCAGATTTTCCACAACTGCTTTCAGAAATCCACAGCCCAACCAAACACCACCTTACCATCTTTTGCTGTAAACATATCCTGCTCCTGGGTGGTAGTACTGCACTCTTCTCTCAGCTTTATTATCAGATTTTCCTACAAAATAGAAGCATAATATGAGCTTCGACTTTAGATTCTGAACATCTTCTGTTGCCTGGTACATATTTATACAAGGGAGAAGTTGATAAAATTAAAGTCGTCCGTGAAAAGAAAAACAGATCAGAAGTGTAGCCTGTATTATCAAATTTGCATACACATAAAATTTATCTACCCAATAGGCTATAATGATGAGAAGACAGGTGAGCATCGGTGTGGTGGTTGTGTTCGTGCCTAGCTAGGCTGAGTGTCCCAGAAAGCCTGGAGCTTGTAAGATTGCAGGAAGCGTATAACCCTCTCGGGCCGCGTGGTTTGTATATATAGTGAATATGCCGTGGCTTACAAGTTATAGACGATCGCAAGGATACGTCCGTGGAGTACACGAGAGAGAGAGGAAGAGGTGTACACGCAGGTACAGAAGAAGAGATAGAAAGTAATTCAAACAGACTACCAAACCTATCTCTATCTTAAGCTATTCTCTAACATCCTCCCTCAATCCAAACCTATGGAAGTTTGTCTAGGTTTAGATTGTACCTGAATTCATCTAGCCGTCTCATAGTAAGCGGTTTGGTAAAACCATCAGCAAGTTGATCTCCTGTTGGAATGAACTTGATGTCAAGTAGCTTGCGAGCTACTCTCTCTCTGACAAAGTGAAAATCAACTTCTAGGTGTTTTGTGCGTGCATGGAATACATGATTTGCTGATAGGTAGGTTGCACCAATATTATCACACCATAACCTTCCAGCTTGAGGAACCTGAATTCCTAACTCATAAAGTAGAGTCTGAATCCACATAATCTCAGCAGTGGCATTAGCTAAAGCTTTGTACTCTGCTTCAGTACTGGATCTCGAGACAGTAGCCTGTTTCCTTGCACTCCATGACACCAAATTTGATCCCAGAAATACAGCAAATCCACCTGTAGACCTCCTATCATCAGCACATCCTGCCCAATCTGCATCTGAATAGGCACTGACAAGCATAGATGCGGACTTAATGATTTTGATCCCAAGCCCCATTGTAAATTTCAGATACCTCACAATTCTTTTGACTGCGGTCCAATGAGCTGTAGTAGGTGCATGCAAATATTGACACACTTTGTTAACAGAATAAGAAATATCTGGACGAGTTAAAGTCAAATACTGCAAAGCACCAACAACACTTCTGTACTTTGTAGCATCCTCAGGACCAAGAGCTTCACCTACCTCAACTGTAAGTTTTTCTGAAGTTGAGAGTGGTGTACTTACAGGCTTGCAATGTTCTAGCCCCACTTTTCTGAGAATATCTGTGGTGTATTTCTCCTGTGTTAGAAGTATTCCATCTTTTATCTGTTTTACCTCTATACCAAGGAAATAATGAAGATTGCCCAAATCCTTTAGAGCAAATTCCGTGTTGAGATCTTGAAGCAAACAAGTGGTGGCATCTGAACTGGAACTAGCAACAATTATGTCATCAACATAAACAAGAACAAACATAGTAATGTTGCCTTTTTTATAAAAGAATAGTGAGGTGTCTGCCTTGGAGGGAGCAAACCCAAGCTTATGCAACTGAGTACTTAACTTGGAGTACCATGCTCTTGGAGCTTGCTTCAGCCCATATAGAGATTTATCTAGCTTGCAAACAAAATGAGGTGTGCTTTTATTCTCATACCCTGGTGGTTGCCGCATGAACACTTCTTCCTCAAGAACACCATGAAGAAACGCGTTCAGAACATCTAGCTGTCTAAGATTCCACCCTCTGGAAACAGCAATTGATAGAACAAGTCTAATAGTAGTTGCCTTAACAACCGGATTGAATGTGTCCGCATAATCAATGCCAAATCTTTGTTTGAAACCCTTTGCAACCAATCTAGCCTTGTATCTATCTATACTGCCATCTGACTTTCTTTTAGTTTTATAGACCCATTTGCAATCAATCACATTCTGGCCCTTTTTAGGAGGTACTAGATGCCAGGTCTTATTTTTCAGTAGAGCTTGATATTCATTGTCCATGGCCCCTTTCCATTCTTTATGCACAAGTGCATCATGCAAATTATCAGGTTCACCAGTACTAGTAAGAAAAACACGTTTATGACTGTCATACCTGACTGTACCATCTTTGTATTCCTTGAGCTTAAAAATTCCCGATTGTGATCTGGTGTGACATGGTGGAATTGGTAAGGGCGCTTGTGTTTCTGTAATGCATGGCTCGGACACAGAAGATCCCGGTGAATTCCCCTCGTCTGACGCGTCGTCAGGCTCCAGATCCAACGCAGCCGACGCGATGGGCGAAACAGCCGGGGAGTCGGGCGAACGCCCCTGTACGCTATCGTTGGGACCCACGCTGGTTGGCCTGTCGCGAGCGGGACTGCGGAGGCCCATGTTGCCTGGGGCCCTGCTGACACTCCGGTCGGTCATGGCCTCGTCAACCGGTTGAAGCCTGCCACTTGGCGATGGGGCATGCGTCGCAGTATGCCTGGCCCCACTGGCCCCGCGATCTACATCGGATCGAGAGATTCTGGGACTGTCGTGCACAGGAAAATCTGCCTGAGATCCAACGCCCCTTTTGTCCATTTCTGCACACATGAAATCACAAACACATTCTGCATTTTTTTCCTTTAGAATCAGCATTTTCTGCTACAACTTTTTCTGAACTACTCACTTGATCATTTGCTTTTAATTCTTCCCCGTGATCAGAAGGAGACAAAGGATCAGACAAAAGAGAAATTTCAGCACGAAGAAGAGCACCGGCATTAGGATGTAATTTGGCAAAAGGAAAAAGAGTCTCATCAAAAACGACATCCCTAGAGATGTAGATGCGTCCCGTAGCAATTTCTAGACACTTGTACCCTTTATGAAGATCGCTATAGCCAATGAAGACACATTGGGTAGATCGAAAATCAAGCTTATGTCGATTGTAGGGACGAAGATTTGGGTAGCAAGCACATCCAAAGATTTTTAGAGAATTGTAATCTGGCATTTGATGAAACAATTTTTCCAAGGGAGTTATATTCCCAATCACTTTACTAGGTAAGCGATTAATGAGATATGTGGCAGCAATGAAAGCTTCATCCCAATATTTTAGAGGCATGGAAGCATGAGCAAGGAGGGATAATCCTACTTCAACAATATGACGGTGCTTTCGTTCTGCCGAGCCATTCTGTTGATGTGCATGAGGGCAAGATACATGATGTTCAATCCCAATGTCACGAAAGAAGGAGTTTAATTTTTCATACTCCCCTCCCCAGTCACTTTGGACTGCGATAATTTTCTTATTGAATCGACGTTCAACAAGTTTCTGAAATTCTTGGAAGATGGAGAAAACTTCAGATTTGTATTTGAGCAAGTATATCCAAGTGAAGTTACTGTAGTCATCAATAAAACTAACATAATATTTTTTCTTCCAAAAGAATCTCTTGCATGACCCCATACATCACTAAAAATAAGTTCCAAAGGAGCATATGACACACTATGAGATTTAGGATAAGGGAGTTGATGACTCTTGGCACATTGACAAGCATCACATATAGACTCATTATTTTGACTACTTGACAGTGGAAGACTGTCTTTATTCACTACTTGCTCAACTATGACTGATGAAGGATGTCCTAATCTTTGATGCCATCTTGCCAAAGAAGGTTTGATGACGGAGTAGGCTTGACGACGACGCTTTCGACTAAATGCTCCGGATGTGATGGGGTAAAGTCCTCCAATGCATCTACCGTGATGGAGGAGCTCCCTCGTTGCCCGATCCTTTATGAGAAAATACTCGGGGTGAGTTTCAAAGAAGACATTATTATCGGCTGTTAAACGAGACACGGAGGCAAGATTTTTGTTTGCTTGTGGGACATGTAGAACATCTTTTAGTAGAAGATCACGTTTAGAAGTGGGAGAATTAATTAAAGCATGACCAATGTGATGTATGTCCATACCTCCTCCGTGTGCGGCGGTGTTCACTTGATCATTGCCATAGTACTTCTCCCGGATGGCGAGCTTCTCAAGCTCACTTGTGATGTGGTCTGTCGCACCCGAGTCAGCGTACCATACGGTGCCTTCTTCTTCTCTTTGTTCCCTCATCGCAGCAGCAACATGGCGCTCATCTGGGACGTAATTCTCATCATACCTATGCCAGCAGTCCATTACCTCGTGTCCTGGCTTTTTGCAAAGCTGGCACCTAGATCGCCGGTTGGAGGAGGAGCTGCGGTTGTTGTAGGAGCCACCATAAGAACCGCCATTGTTGCTGGAGCGCGGACCAGTGTTGTTGAAGGGCCCTCGCCCACTTCCGTTGCCGTTGCCACGGCCACGCCCTTGGTGACCGCGACCTCGGCCGCCATTGCCACGTCCACGGGAGATGGTATTGATAGAGGATTGCCGCATATTCATACCTTGCAGTAGGTTGACCCGTGCCTCGAAACTGAGAAGCTGGCTGTAGAGCTCCGGGGTGGTGATGGGCTCGACGCGAGCGGCGAGAGCTGACACCACCGAGTTATACTCGAGGTCCAGCCCCTTCAGGACATAGGAGGTCATCTCCCGATCGGTCAATGGCGCACTGGTGGTGGCGATCTCATCCGCCAGTGCTTTTATCTTGGCAAGATACTCCGCCATGGTGGAGTTCCCCTTCTGGAGATTGGCAAGAGTGATCCTGTTATTCACCTCTTGCGCCTGGGTTTGTGCAGAAAAGGTAGCATGGATCGCCCTCCATACTTCAGCCGGCGTCTGCAGAGTCACCACCTGTGGAAGGACTTCACGAGAAAGCGAAGCCATCATATAACCTTGTACCTGTTGCTGTTGGGCATACCAGATCGCGCGGGCGTAGTTCACGACCTGCTCCTCCTTCTCATCTTTGGTGATGGTGAGGGTAGCAGGCGGCGCCGGGCTTGTGGCGTCAAGGAAGTGCTCCATCTGCGCTCCTTTGATCTGAGGGAGCACGATTGCCTTCCACAAGAGGAAATTAGTCCTCGTGAGTTTTTCTGTTGGTGGAGAACCGAGAGAGGTGCCGCTGCTGCTGGATGAAGATGACGCAAAGGTGGAAGCGGAGGATTGGGTAACTAGGGCACTCATGGTGGCGGCGAGGGTGGAAGAATCGGTGGATGCAGCGGTGCCTGACATGGCTTTTTGGTTTCTCTCGCTAGTTCTCTGTATATGCTAGCTTTTGATTTCTCTCGTAAAGCTAGATGCGAGAGGAAGCGGCTCTGATACCATGTAAGATTGCAGGAAGCGTATAACCCTCTCGGGCCGCGTGGTTTGTATATATAGTGAATATGCCGTGGCTTACAAGTTATAGACGATCGCAAGGATACGTCCGTGAAGTACACAAGAGAGAGAGGAAGAGGTGTACACGCAGGTACAGAAGAAGAGATAGAAAGTAATTCAAACAGACTACCAAACCTATCTCTATCTTAAGCTATTCTCTAACAGAGCTGCCTCCACCACTTGCTGACAGCTTTCCTGTCGAGGGGTCAGACTGCTGTTATGACCACTCACAAGGTGCTCTCAGTTAACTAGGCCATGGATTTGTGCTGCCACATAACATGGTTCTTTGCTTTTGATGTTCATGTGTTGGACTGATTGATACTAGTGTTTATCTTAATTTTGGAATCTGAATCTAATATTTGACAGTCTGAATATAGTGGCTCACACCTCAATTTTCTGCTTATAGGTGGATTCACATCGGCTGATTGTACAGGCTTTGGAAGAGAACTTGCGGTTACCTGAATCCAGTCTTCATTCTGGTCCAGTGCTATGTTAAGAGGAGAAAGGGTGTTATTATCAATTTACTACTCCCTCCGTCCCAAAGTAAGTGACACAATTTTGTACTAACTTTAGTACAAAGTACAAAGTTGAGTCACTTATTTTGGAACGGAGGGAGTACTTTATTTGGTTCCCTGGGTTTGGTTCTTTTGTGTTTTGCAAATCCTGGACTCGGTTGTTCTCTGAACATTGATTGTCTATAACAAGAAAGGGTGCTAGTATCAATTTACTACTTTATTTGTTTGATGGAAATACGGAAAACTGCATCTCCACTACAAGAGAGATGGTTTTAGTAGGAGCTGGAACCAGAAGTTAGAAATATTGTTCCTTTTATATCCTCTTCCACCATCGACATTTTTTACAGTCTCTGACTTCGTATTTCCATCTAGAATTTTACAGTAATGTTTCGTTTCATATCAATCATAATAGTTGTAGCCTCGGAGGTGGTACTAGGTGATATTTCTGCACTCTTGCCACTAGGAGGCTTTGACTAGTGTTTGTCCAGTTTAGCAGTACAGGCACATGTGTTTTTCTTGCCAGTTTGTATGTTTGTGCTGAGGCCGTCCTCTACTGATTTTGTATGAGTGATGACTTGCTCCTTTTTTCCGTGAAATTATCTCTTGATATTTATTTAAGAGAGCTCATGGTTTTCGTGTAGATTGTACTCTTGGTTAGAGTATAATAATGTTGTTTGGTTAGCATTGTAAGGTGATTAAGATATGATCATGTCCTTTTTCCACATGTAATACTTTGGACCGTGCCTTCCATAGAGTAGAAAGTTGACCAAAATTTTCACACCACTCTTCAACTCTGGTTCTTGATTGATCCATATCACCCCATTCATATTTTCTTCAAATAAATGTCCTTTTGCTTTGGTGACTTTTATGCAGTGTGACTGTTCTTCACACGCTACTAATTTTTTTTTCAACATATAATGGCCGAAAACGAAAGCACCCTAGTTAACTCCAACCACCCCAAAAGCTTATGACCATCGCTGTACAACGTCACACTTATGACTTGTCCATATCATTGACCACCTGTACCATTCCTCTGGTTATCATTTGAAGATCACATGGTAGCTCGTTGTTTGGCTGCTTGATGTATTTCATTTGAAGATCACATGGTAGCTCATTGTTTGGCTGCCTCATGTATTTGCGTAAGTGGTACACTCCTTTGTTTTCATGAAGCACCGTAAACAAAAAAGCTAAACTGTACAGTTACTGTAGCAAAAAGATTTTATAACACTCTAATTGAAAACAATGTGAGTTCCATTTTTTTTTCCTTTGGCTTCAGATTCTTTTTTTACCCGTGCTGTTCTAAATGTCTGAAATGTTTGCTTTTGACCATGAATCCCATGTTGAATAACCAACTCAATGTAACCAAATTAAAATAACAAGTCTGCTGATCTAATACAACCACTACCAGTGGCAGGCTGTTAAACTATTGTCATATCCTTATCCTTAGTTGAATTTGACCTAACCTGTAACCTTTGAATCGGTCTTTATATTGTCTGGCCTTAATATGGATAAGCAGCCATCCCCAATTAGCAGAGGAAAATAAGAACTGAGGTTCAAGTCCATCATTAGCAGAGGCTTCCTAATCTGGTTCTATCAGGTTTTCTAGAGGTTAGTCTCGCTCTAACCAAAGCCATGGCCTCCAAGCAGATGGTGCATATGAACCAAGGACAAGGGGAAAGAAGTTACGCTCGCAATTCTGGTATTCAGGTATCCTATTCTTTGACACTTGGCTTCTAAAAACTGTCCATTAGGAACTTGTTCATAATATAGTTTATTTTGCGGTAGTTCATAGTATAACTATATTCATGAAATTCAAAAGAGTATAACTATATAGTTTATTTTGCGGGTGTTTGTTTTATATTCTTGAAATTCAAAAGAAGAAATGACGAAGTTAAGAAGCATGCTATTTAGCTGAAAGATTATACTGGAATTTTTGAAGAAGTTCAAATTGACTGCAGAATGCTCAGCAGAAGAGGATGAAGCTCCTGATAGAAAGAACAATCATAGACTTATGCAGCAGCAGCAGCAGCTTGTTACCTGACAAGATGGTGATCGCGGACTTGGGCTGCTCCTCTGGCCCAAACGCGCTGGCACTGGTATCGGTCGCTGTCGAGGCGATCCATGGATACTGTCTTCAGTTGCAGCAGCCACCACCGGAACTGTGTGTGTTCCTCAACGACCTGCCTGACAATGACTTCAACACGGTGGTGAAGAGCCTTGTCACGATCCGTCGATGCAACGGGCCTGTTGTCGTGACGGGTATTGCACCAGGGTCGTTTTACGAGAGACTCTTCACTAGTAGCTCCGTGCATCTTGTGTGCTCGTCCAGTAGCCTGCACTGGCTGTCAAAGGTGTGAGTTTGACACTGCTCGATGAATCGATCCATTGTATTAACTTGCCAATTCTGTAAACAAAACCTTTATCTTCACAGGCTCCTGAAGTTCTAACGAAGAACCAGATCCCGGCTTACTACATTGATGAGCATGCTAGGCGTGAGAAGCTCCCTATGGTCCTTGGGGCATATGCACAACAGTTTAGGAAGGACTTCAGACATTTCCTGGAGCTGAGAGCCAAAGAATTAGTCCCGGGAGGACAGATGGTTGTTTCCATTATAGGGAGGCATTCTGATGGCTTCGCCCCCTTCCACATCTGGGGCATTCTTGCTCAAGTTCTAAGCCTTATGGCCTCAGAGGTACAAATTCTTAGTTTTTAGCATAGAATTTTATCATTTGCGGACGAAGGCACAAGTAACTGATCTTTCGCGATGATCGTCAGGGTGTAATCGACAAGGCGAAGTTTGATTCTTTCTATGTGCCAGTCTATGGGCCTTCGAAGGAAGATATAAGGGAGGTCATCAAAGAAGAGGGGTCCTTTTCGATCAAGGAGTTTCTGGTGCATGACTTTTTAAGCGGCTTGGACAACACGCTCGTCACCCCAAGCTGGATCGCCAACCAGATAAGGGCCGTGTATGAGCAGATAGTGGTGCAGCATTTTGGAGATGTGATGGACGAATTCGTGAGGATCGCGGAGCGGCGCTGGAGCCTGGACAGAAGCTTGCTGCAGGAAGAGCATGCCGGATTAGCTATGTGATGGATTGATGATCGTGGCCGGTGGTGTGACCGCTTGCTTTCCCAAAGGGGTTTGCCACATTGGATGAGATTGAACCATGAATTTCTTTAAGGCAACAATGTCAACAGTTTCCTTTGGTTTGTTATCCAGGATGATGAGTTGGTGGCCGGTCTATGTGATTGCTTTTAGAAGGCAATGGTGTGTTCACACCTTATTAATCGAACTTGTTTAGAAGGCAACCGGAGTCGGCTTTCTTGCGTCATGCTATGTTATTGCTTCTCTTCTATGTTTATAGATTTTATACATTTCTATTATTCTGTCGTTTGAATATAGTATCTTATATATTGTAAAAATGCGTGACTTGTTTGCCCAAGTACATGTTTATGCCGCGACCTTATTCTAGCCTTCAGTTATTGCTCGAGCTTGTTTTTCATCGTCTTAACTCTGAAGGTGTCTTTACACGTTTGACCTTAATTCAGGCCCGTGACTATTACTGTATTCTTATTTTGTCCTTAATTAAGCTCCTGACTCTCTGTTCGATCAGCCCAACATAGTGATCAGGGTCAGGGCTAACGGGCTAACGACTGGTTTGGTAATGCCCGCATAGCGCTCGAGGAAATGCCAGAGTAAAAACTTGAAGATGCTCCTCAGGTAATTAAAATCTTTCGCCATGGGCGGATGGAAGAAGTGGTACCGGAACCGGACTGTGTAGTGGCTGACATCCATGGCGATACCAAGCTGGGAGGATGAGAGAAACAGAGGAGGGGGAAGAAGTGGTATGCACTTACGTCTAGTTGGCTTGTTTGTTTTTATTTTTAGGAAAAAATATATATCACTTGCTCAAATACTCTTTCACTGTTTTAGCCAAGAATTCCCTTCTTTTTTCATCCGACAATGCAACTGAGGTTGACGTCGAAGTTTTGCAGAGATTTAGGATGTAACCCTTCTGCTCATATGATAGATTTTTTTCGACAAAGGGTGAACTTTATTGGCTCAAAATGGAGCATCAAGAGAATACATAACACAATGAGCACACACCCGGCCTCTGCATAACTAGGATGCACACAGCCAACCCAACACACTCACGCGGAAACATACCCGCAACTAGCAAAGTCATAAGACCAAAAGCTATGTGAGGGCGAGAAAAAAGGAGGGAAAAAACGATCAGATCAGTGATCGACAAACTACAACTGAGACCATATTCGCACCAACCATTGACACCACATGATGACGAGGAACTTCAACAGTAACGCCTTCACGAAGGAAGCGACACTCAAGCGCCGCCGTCACCAGATCTAACCACAAAGGGCCAGAATCTAAGTTTTCACCCTGAAGAATCAGTACGAGCAAATCCGAGCAATGCCTCCAACAAGGTAACGACATAAAAACATCGCCATTGCCAGGTGTAACCACTCGGATCTGACCTAGGCTTTCGCCCCGGAGCTCGAGACCTGGTGCGTGTAGCACCACCATCCAAGTCACACAAGTGTTGTCGCCACCGCTTTTCCGCAATCCCAGCAGCTACAATTGGACCGCCGCCACTCCACAACTTACCCTCTGCGTCAAGTCATCGTCCATAATTCGTATCACACCACTGAAGTCATCAACTAGATCAAGAGATAAAACCTCCCGAACTCTTTTCGATGACCTGCGCAGTCGTGGATCCGTAGGAAGTCTCAGGAGAACAATCTACGAACACCACCATCTGACCGATCTGATCTAGATCAGCACCACCAACCGAAAAACTTAGCGTTGCCGTTCGGCTGGCACACGCGGAAGGCCGGCACATCGCCGCAGCCCCACATGCCCAGCACAACAACCCTACAGCCACGGTCGACCCCTCGCGTCATCCCGGCGTCAGATCCTTGTAGTCATGGCCGCAGATCGGGGAAGTCGTCGCAGCGCCACAAGGGTAGCCCCAAGGCCAGCCGAGGAGGACATCAGCCCCAACCCCGGGTCCAGCGCCAGCAGGAGAGACGCGCCGGCGACAGGACAGACCTCGCCGGGCCGAGATCTGGAGCGGAAATCGGACGGGGAAGGGAGCAGGGCGAGGTCGGTCGGGGTGAGGAGAAGGTCGCCGCCAGAGACGCGCCGACGGAGGGCGGATCGGCCGTCGGAGGGCACAGAGGCCGGCGGACGGGCGTGACGGCGGGGAGGCCGCAGCCGGAGGAGGCGCCCCGCCGCCACCATCCTGGGAGCCGGCGCGGGCTGGGGGCGCACCGGCGCTAAACCGCGCACTAGGGGCTTGATGCCCCCAGTCGCGGCGCCCACGGTTAGTCAAAAAAGTCAAACATGGCGCAAAAACGGCTCAAATTTAATGCAAACATCAGCGAGTTCGTTCAAAATTAAACATATTTTACAAAAAAAGAAAAAACTACCGCGGGCTACCTCCGCCGTCTCCCTCGCCGCCCGCCTCGCCGCCCGCCCACGCGGTTCTACATGCCGAGGGGGCTGTAGAACCGCGAGTAGTCACCGCCGTCGTCGTCATCGTCGTCGTCGTCGTCGCCGCCCCCGCCTATGCCTCCGCCGTCCCTGCTGCATCCCTCCCCCGGTTGGCGCGGCGGGTTGGACGATCCGGGGGCGTCGTCGTCGTCGTCGCTGTCGAGGACCACGACGCCGTGCTCGTCCTCGCGCCCACGCTTGCGGGCAGCGATCTCCTCCATGGCCCGGCGCTTCCGGACCATCTCGTCGCGGAGGTAGTTGTCCCACGCCCACCGCATGGCGTCCTCGTCGGAGAAGCCGCGCCAGGCTATCTCCTCGTACTCCGCGGGGAAGCCGGGCTCCGGCTTGGGCTCGACGAGGACGAAGCGGCCGGTGGGTGGAGAGGCGTTGGCGCCGATGCGGACGCCGGAGCTGCGGGTGCGCGCGCTGACCGGCGTGCCCTTGAGCTCCGGCTTGACGGGGCGGAGGCAGGGCGAGCCGCCAGACGAGGAGGAGGACCCCCCGGTCTCCATGCGCCTCGGGGTCCAGGAGCTTCCCCGGCGGCGTGAGAAGGAAGGGGGATCGGGGTACTCGAGGCGCGGCGTGTTGCCGCCCTCGATGTACTCGAGGACGGCCTCCAACGTGCGCCCGGGCACGCCCCACCACCGATGCCGGCCGGCGGCGTTGAGCCTGCCGGAGGGCACGACGCCGTTGATGGCCTCGAGCTGCTGTGCGTGACGGCGGCGGAAGTTAGGGTCCCAGAGCGGGCTGTAGGGGACGTACCGTGGCCCCTCCCTCGCCGCACGCGGCAGGTTCGCGCGGATGCGTGCGATCTCCGTACGCCGCGCCGCGCCGGTGGGTACCGGGGGCACCGGCACGCCGCCCGCGCTGATCCTCCACGCCCCCGGCACCCGCATGTCCGGCGGGACCGGGTACTCGGCCTCGTAAAGGAGGCGAGCCTTGTCTTCATGAAGATGGCGGCGGCCGAAGCGGTTCGCCGCCGCGCCGTCACCTCGGAAGCACTCGGCCATGGGTGTGAACTGGAGACGGCGAAAGAGAGGAGAGGCGAGGGAGGAACGATGACGGCGGGAGAGTGAGAGTCGCCGAGTGCGCCGGGGCGCGTCATATATAGGCCGAGGCGCCGCCCGCGCGCGTGTCACCGTGTGTACGCGTGGCGGGGCGAGGGAGGGCGAGGGACGCGCGTCGTCCGGTCTTCACTGCGCCGCCCGTGAGGCATCAATGGTGCAGGCTGACCGGTGCGGCAGCGCGCGGCAGCTTTGGCATTGATTCGCCGCGGGGAACGAGGCGATGAGGACGACGAAGGGCCGAGAAGAGAGCCGTGTCGCTGACGCGGCGGGCCCGCGCCTTTTTCGCGCCAAAATAGTTCGCCCGGCGCCCCCGGGCGCCCCCCAGCGCGCCGGGTTCGGGCTGGGTCCGCCGGCGCTGTTTTCGGCCCAAGCCGGCGAAAATCGGGCTCCTCGGGGCGCGACTGGGCCGTTTTTTCGGCGCCGGCGCGATAAAAACGCCTGGGGAGGCCTTCCTGGGGGCGTGGCTGGAGATGCCCTAACAACTCTGCCAATCTAAAGCAGATAGTGCCGATGCTAGTGACAGGCTGTTAGTTATTATACCCGTGTTTGAACTGGACCAAACTTTCAGCCTTTCCATTGGCTGATCTAGTGATTGCCTCAATAACCAGCTAGAAGCCTGGAAAAACAAGTACTCCGCGGCGAATCAATGGTCGTTGGAGAGGGGGTACCGGCTTTTGGGCGGCATGCCGCCATTCTGTCCATGCTCTGCCGCTGATCTGTGACCGCCTCTTGTGTGGTTGATGGATGGAGTCTCTCTCTGTGCCTTGTCCTAAGTGGTCTGCGAGACGGCCAACACACATGTCTTTTGTTGTTTCTCGCTAACGCAACACGTCCTCTTCCTGCCACCCCACTGCTCTTCCCATGCTCCCGCTTTCTTGTGCCCTCCTGCGCCACCATGGAAAGAGAGTGAGCAGGTTGTGACGAGGACAGAATCCTTGTTGCTGATGTTCATATGCAGGAATAAATCATGTAGTTTTGATTGGTCAATGCCTATGAATGTTCATCTGCAATGAAGAATCATGCTCATATCTGCTGTAGGTCAGTGATTGTTCTCATTCAGTTATGTTCTTCTCTCTGGCAATGTCTTTTTACAAATTGCAATGATAGTTGAGGTGTTGCATACACTAGGATATAATGCTTAATGTTTCTTTTTCAGAGTTTCAGTTAGTAGACTGCAGCCTTGAATCTTGCATAACAATGCTTAATGTTTTTTTGGAAAAAAAAGAGCTACTGAATATTTTTGTGCCAATGAACTTGTAATCCATCTGCAAGTTGGTCTCTGGAATGCACAAAGCGAATGTCAAGTTGCTTCTGAGCAACCCTTTCTCTGACAAAATGAAAATCTATCTCAATATGTTTTGTCCTGGCATGGAACACTGGATTTGCAGAGTGGTACGTGGCACCAAGATTGTCACACCACAGACAAGGAGCCTGCTTGCTTTGTATGCCAAGTTCCTTCAGCATGGACTGAACCCATATTATCTCTGCTGTGGCATTTGCCAATGCTTTGTACTCAGCCTCTGTGCTTGACCTGGATACAGTAGCCTGCTTACGTGCACACCATGATATCAAATTTGGTCCATAAAACACTGCTAAACCACCAGTGGAACGTCCGTCATCCAGACAACCTGCCCAGTCAGAGTCAGAAAAAGCACTAACAAGAGTGAATGGGGATTTGCTGAAGTTCAGTCCCAAACTCAAGGTATGCTTAACATATCGAACTATACGTTTTGCAGCTGTCAAATGAACATTGGTAGGTGCATGAAGAAACTGGCAGACCTTGTTGACAGCAAAAGAAAGATCAGGTCTGGTAAGTGTGAGATACTGAAGAGGTCCTACCAGACTTCTGTACTTAGTGCTGTCCTCTTTACTCAAAAGCTCACCTTCTGCAAGGGATAATTTTTCTGAGCTAGATAATGGAGTAAGTGAGGGTTTACATCCCTGCAATCCAGCTTTCCTGACCAGGTCAGTTGCATATTTTTCTTGAGAGAGGAGAAGTCCATCCTTGTGTTTCTTCACCTCAATCCCAAGAAAATAGTGCAAGTCACCAAGATCCTTCAGAGCAAAGTCTGCACTCAAGTCCTTGAGAAGTCCTGTTATTGCTTCGTCCGACGAGCTAGTCACAATAATATCATCAACATATATAAGAACAAATATGCACGTGTTGGACTTGTTGTAGATGAACAATGACGTGTCAGACTTGGAAGGAACAAAACCTAGTGCTTGCATTTTATGACAGAGGTGTGCATACCACGCCCTTGGAGCTTGCTTCAAACCATATAGTGCTTTATCAAGTTTACACACATAAGAGGGAGCATTCTTACTCTCAAACCCAGGAGGCTGTTTCATATACACTTCCTCTTCCAGAATGCCATGGAGAAACGCATTCTGAACGTCGAGCTGTCTGAGACTCCATCCTCTAGAGACTGCAATAGACAGGACAAGACGAATAGTGGCTGCCTTTACCACTGGACTGAAGGTGTCCTCATAGTCTATGCCATATCTCTGTTTAAAACCCTCTGCAACTAGTCTGGCCTTATATCGATCAATGGTTCCATCAGCTTTCCTCTTAATCCTAAAAACCCACTTGCAATCAATCAAGTTTTTACCTTGCTGTGGTGGAACCAAGTACCATGTTTTGTTCCTTTTCAATGCCATATATTCTTCATGCATAGCTTTCTTCCACTTTTCATCACACAGTGATGCTTCAAGGGTGTTAGGCTCACCTGGTTCACCTGTGGAGCAAATCATACCATACTTGGTTATGTGCTTGTAATTAATAGGCTGAATTACCCCTTGTTGCAGACGTGTACGCCGCTGTTGAGGCACATCCGGATCAGCCACAAAGGATCCACCAGACTGCTCCTGTGTGGTATCTAATCCCGAGGATGATTCTAGGTGATTTTCTGCGGCTGTTTGCTGAAGTGGAGCGCCTGGAATGGCCACAGAGGATCCCGGTGCGGCATCTGCATGTGCATGCAGCCCATCATTGTGTGATGATGGGGAATCCACCTGGATCGGGGCGCCTGTCGCGCCAGTCGCGCCCTCCCTGGCCCGTCGTGTGCCATCGTGCCGCGTGTAAGTCACGGGTTCGCGGGCGTACCTCGTACCACCTGGTTGGTGCAGGGCGTCGCGCGCCTGAGTGGGCGTGGCCCCGGTTGGACCGGCACGTGGATCTGGAGGGGAACCGGCGCGCCCGCCTGTGTGTGTGTCGGTACTAGGGAGCGATCCCGAGGCGCCTGCACCTGACACAGGATCAGGAGGCGATCCCGAGGCGGATCCGATCCGCTGCAGTCGGGCGGATCCCGAGGGCGAGTTGTCTCCCTTGGTGAAATACATGGAGTATGGCGCTGTTTTAGCTCCGTTTTCTTCGGTTTCAGCACGGATTTCTCCTGTTTCATCAACACAAACCTCATGCACATTATTAGATGGGTTAGTCAACAATAAATCATCTATATTAGGTCCCCCTTGATCAAAACCAATGAGATGAGGAGGCAAAAGAAGGATTTCTTTGCGTAGGAGTGCACCAGCATTGGAATGGAGATCGGCAAACGGAAATTTGGTTTCATCAAAGACTACATCACGTGAGATGTAGACACGGCCAGTGGAGACATCTAAACACTTGACCCCTTTATGCTGTGCACTATATCCTATGAAAACACACTGTTTTGAGCGAAACATGAGTTTGCGATTGTTGTAGGGACGAAGGTTTGGCCAACATGTGCACCCAAAGACACGGAGAGACTTATAGTCTGGTTTAGTGTGAAGGAGTCGTTCTACGGGAGTTTCATTGTGAATGACACGACTAGGTAGCATGTTGATGATATGAACGGCTGTGAGAAAAGCTTCGTCCCAAAACTTGAGAGGCATGGATGCACCTACCAAGAGGGCAAGCCCAACCTCGACAATGTGCATGTGCTTGCGTTCGGCGGAACCGTTTTGTTGGTGAGCATGCGGGCATGACACGTGGTGCGAAATGCCCAGATTTTGGAAGAAGGAATTTAACTTTTCGTATTCCCCTCCCCAGTCCGATTGGACAGCGATGATTTTGCTATCAAACTTTCGTTCAACAAGTGCTTGGAAGTTTTGGAAAACTTGAAACACATCGGATCTCCGTTTGAGGAGATATATCCAAGAGAATTTGCTATAGTCATCAATAAAAATGACGTAATAAGTATGTCTACCAACAGAGGTAGGGGCTGGACCCCAAACATCAGAAAAAATGAGTTGCAATGGTTTAGTAGAGACACTAGTGGAAATAGGATACGGCAATTGATGACTTTTAGCACGTTGACATGAATCACAAATAGTTTCAACATGACGCTCACCAACAAACAGGAGCTTATTTTTCCTAAGCAACTTTTCTACTAAAGAAAAAGAGGCATGTCCTAAACGATCATGCCATCGTGTAGACGAAAGCTTGAAAGCACCACAAGCGTGTTTATTGAATCTTCTAAACTCTGGAATCAACGGGTAGAGCCCTCGAACACATCTACCTCGATAGAGAATTGTCCTCGTTGCCTGGTCCTTGATCAAAAAGAAAAAAGGATGAAATTCAAGAAAGACATTATTATCAAAGGCAATTCTGTGGACAGAGAGAAGATTTTTGTGGGCAGTGGGAACATGCAAAATTTTCTTAATGTGTAGGTTGCGACTAGGGGTACGAAATATAGAGTGACCGATGTGACTTATACCCATACCTACTCCGCTGGCAGTATGAATTTGATCTTTGCCGCGGTATTTTTCTTTCATGGCAACTTTCTCAAGCTCGTTTGTGATGTGGTTTGTGGCTCCGCTATCGACCTACCAGTTGGTATCAATGCCGTAGGAACCATCAGCGGCAGCAGCTACCTTGTCATCGTCTTGAGAATCAGCATCATCATCGTACCTGTACCAACAATGTTTGGCGGTGTGGCCGGGCTTCCCGCAGATCTGGCACCTTGGAGTTTCTGGACGCGCCCGGTTGCCACCATCACGCCCGCGCCCGCGGCCTCGGCCACCCGAGCGCGGAGGAGAGTGGCCGCGTTCATTGCCGCCGCCGCTAGATCGCCCCCCCTTGTAGCGAGGAGGGCCACGCGAGCGGGATCCGCCACCCCGTCCGTGCGACGCCATGTTTGCAGACGATTTGAAGCCACCGGATCCCTGGAATTGGGCCATGCGTTGGTCGAAGTTGGACAGCATGGCGAAGAGCTCGTCGAGGGTCGCATGAGTGACTCAGGCGTCGAGAGCCGACACCAGAGGTTGGTAGTCCGCCTCCAACCCATGGATGATGTACGAGATGAGCTCGTCATCCTGGATCGGCTTGCCCGCCGCGGCCAGCTCATCGGCATAGCCACGCATGGCAGGGAAGTAGGAGGCCACCGAGAGGTTTCCCTTCTGCGCATTGATGAGGGAGGTGCGGATGTTGTTGACGCGACTCGCCGACTGCGACGAGAACATGGCCGCGAGCGTCGTCCAAAGCGCACCCGCCGTGGTGACCGTGGTCACCGTGACCAGGACCTCTTTCGTGAGGTTGTTCAGCAGGTAGCCAAGGACCTGCTGATCCTCCCGTACCCATATAGGGTGGAGAGGGTTGGGCGATGAAGTCTCCTTGCCTTCCTTGGTGGTGACGAGGAGCTTGACCGGCTCCGGGTTGGTGCCGTCGATGTAGCCGAAGACGCCGGCACCGCGCAGCTGAGGTGTGATCTGCGTGTGCCACAGCACGTAGTTCGTGCGTGATAACTTCTCTGTGACCTGGTTGTTGAGGCTAGGCGAGAAGGAGCCGGAGGAAGACATGGCTTGGATGGATGGGTTCGATAGAAGCTCTCGATGGGAAAAGGAGAAGCTCTGACTACCATGTACGAAGCGGAAAACGTCTTACCTCGTATCGAGGGGACGCTGTATGTATTATAGGCAGGGGTGCGAAGTCCTGATGCGCATACAGTTAGGATTACAACTTGGGAATCAAGCCAGGAGGAGATAGAGAATTATGGTTACAGAAGATAAACACCTCCTAGCCTCTAACCGAAGAATCCTACTGAAATACGCTACACGTAACGTACGGTGCCTACAAGTCACGTACAATGCATATCTGAAGATATCTGAAGTGTAACAGGGAGTAGTTTAGAAGAAATTTTTGTTGGCTCGATCAAGTTCTGATGTACTTATTCACATATTTATTTGGTTGCTTTGCAGGGCAAGTGTTCAAGTCTAGGAGTTGTCTAGAAGTCTGCAGCTATGTTGAATGACCAATTTCACGACATTGTTGTGTTTCCAAACCACAAATCTGACCTCTCATAGCATATATTCTTTTACTAACAGTATCACCCTATTGTAGTCAATGAGCTGCCATACCAGTCCATGTTGCTTCAAGCTTTTCCGAAAATTCACTATCATATATTTTCTGATATCTTCTATAATGCTCTATTCATGTAAATGTACTTGCCTTTTTGTGTCTTGCAGATGCGGATATGTACATACTTACATGATGGTTTTTGTTCCGTTTTATAAAAGAATTGGCAAAGAAATCATCATGGTCAATATTGTTACTGAATTTTGTTATGGATGTACTGATTACATTGCATATTGTTGAGTCATATGTTCAAGGATCGCAGGAGTCTTCTTCTACATGATTACTGCTGTTGTGGCAGTTTTTTGTTTAATATGTTGAAAAGTTTGTCAGTTCTCTTAACTTCTCATCTAGCAGGCAATTCTCAGCTGGTAAGTACTGCATATTTACCTTAATCTCTTATCTCTTACTTAGGTACTAGCAAATGATGCATGAAACCTTTACCATTACGAATGATTTCGAATCAGCACCTTAAAGTTTAGGGTGTGTGCTTAGCTGCTATTAATCTAGCCATTGACTGTTGTAGTTCTTTTGTTCGGATATATGGTATTTGGCGACATCACCTCATTTAGTTTTCATACAGAAACATTGTGTTTCATACTCCCATTCCTTGTTTTGTGGATATATAATCTAATTGTTTGTTTTCTACAGAAGCTTGCTGTAGTATGGATTTATTAGCTACTGAAGTGGGCATTGTGAGCTGTTGATTGACTAAAGAGGCAGCCCTCGGAAGATTATTAATTATTTCTCCAGTAAGTGAATTCCTTCGAGCAACAGTAGTTATTTTCGGAATTTATTTGATGGATGATCTAGATTGTCTCCCTATCTATTTTCTTGCTTGGTATGCCTGGAATTCGGAAGAGGCGTGCGCCCGTGCAACTGTTTGTGTCCGTGTGTGCTTGCGCGTGCATTCGTTCCTGTTAGATCCTTCTTGCCTCTAAGCTCCCCTGATTGCTTTGTGCAATGTCGATCTTAGTATTTGTCCTGTTGAGGTGTTGATTCCAATTTTCGCGTCATTCTTGGCATGGTTTTATTTTCATAGGTAGTCATCGTTTTTCTTGAACAAAGTAATGGATTTAAAATGCCTGGGGTCTATCAATCAGATGGCCTTATCTAAAGTAACCAGGGGTCTGAAGTAGAAGGATCTAAAAAGTAGTGCTCCAAACTATACCAAGATAAGAATATACCCTGTTTATTTTCAGACAAACAAAATGGTGTAGCATCTCTCACAAAAATGCGTGCATCATTTAGCAGACCACCCGCTAAATGAGCGGGCGAGGGCACTGCCCCCATGACCGACTCGGACTGGGAGTAGTTTTTTACATTCTATTATGCAATCTTAGTTTAAATTTTATTCAATGTTTTGTAAAGTTGTTTGATAATGCTTGAATTTCATTTAAATTTTGGTTGAATCGAGTTCAAATGAAGTTTGATGACATAATTTGAATGAAATGTGCACCGAAATTATATTCATTATTGAAGGAGTTAAGCTTAGGGATTCAGTTAGAAACCGTACTTTTTAGAGGAGGAAATATACTCAAGGGATACTCAAACACTTACTCCGTTAAGTTTTAGGGGATCAGATAGAGGTGCTATCAGTCAATTTAACCATGTAAAACTCCCTCGTCCCTCCTTTTCATCTCATTGTGTCCCCCGTGTTGTCCTGCCTAGCGACCCGGGGGAGATCTAGATCGTGCACCCTCATTCTCTTGTCCACCCTCATCCTATATACTAAAGAAGTTCACCCCCACTACTTGATTTATCTCAACATGCAGCATAGCCACGTCATCAGCCATTCACATCCAGCCACGTCACACAGTCCCACTCAAGAGCCTTTTGTTATAGCTTACACGGGGGACCCACCAAAGTACAGACATACGCATCAGCATTCGGTTACTAGCAGTGGACCCGCCATAGGCTGACCACGAACGCCTCTTTCTCCCCACGTCCGCCAGTTCCACCGCAAACAAATCGCTGTCGATTCGATTCCCCTTCCGGCTTCTGTAACCGATGACTCAATCTTATATCCACCACCGTTTGCTAACCCTCCTCGAGACTGACCCGGCGAGGTGCAGGGCCGCTGCCGAGCGATTCCCGGCGAGGAAGGCACGCCATATGGTGTAACTCCGGTAGGCCGCCACACGATCTCCGCGACGTCGCCTTGACCCTGCTACGCCGCATCCCCATTGGCGCCGCCACGGGTGACATCGGCGAGCCATCCCGCGCGCCGCGACCCCAATGCGAGCGATGTCGTTCCGGTGACCCCGGCTACTAATTGGGCGTCCACTCTTCCACCTATCGCTCCAGCTGCTATTGGGGTGGCCATTCCCGTGGGCATCTGGTGGCCGGCAGAGGTCTCCTGGACCAGATCTGCCGACAACTCAATGCACGAAGGAGTTCTCCGTGAGTTCAATCCTAGCTATGTAGCCCTTGTGGAGAAGTACACAGGAAGGAGGTGGAATCAGCTGTTGACTATGCCTCTGCCTACGCATCCATCCGTTTAAGGGTGACCACAATTGGTAAGATGTAGGACAACTAGGCCACAAATTGATCTGATATCAAATGGTGTAGATTAGTAGATACAACATATAGATACGGTCCACTGGGATGGTCATAGTTTAACCATCTTTCCTCAATGTTATATATTGCAGTCATCTATTTTTTACTATAATTTTCCTTGATTTTCTTCAAAAGTATTGATATATTATGACTATTTTCATCATATCATGCCTTTTCATTGTGAAATATGAAAATGCATCATTGCTGACTATGTACTTTCATTCTTTTTACTATCTTAGTGAAGGAAATATGCCCTAGAGGCAATAATAAAGTTATTATTTATTTCCTTATATCATGATAAAGGTTTATTATTCATGCTAGAATTGTATTAACCGGAAACATAATACATGTGTGAATACATAGACAAACAGAGTGTCACTAGTATGCCTCTACTAGACTAGCTCGTTAATCAAAGATGGTTATGTTTCCTAACCATGAACAAAGAGTTGTTATTTGATTAAACGAGGTCACATCATTAGTTGAATGATCTGATTGACATGACCCATTCTATTAGCTTAGCACCCGATCGTTTAGTATGTTGCTATTGCTTTATCCATGACTTATACATGTTCCTATGACTATGAGATTATGCAACTCCCGTTTGCCGGAGGAACACTTTGGGTACTACCAAACGTCACAACGTAACTGGGTGATTATAAAGGAGTACGACAGGTGTCTCCAATGGTAGATGTTGGGTTGGCGTATTTCGAGATTAGGACTTGTCACTCCGATCGTCGGAGAGGTATCTCTGGGCCCTCTCGGTAATGCACATCACTTAAGCCTTGCAAGCATGGCAACTAATGAGTTAGTTGCGGGATGATGGATTACGGAACGAGTAAAGAGACTTGCCAGTAACGAGATTGAACTAAGTATTGGATACTGACGATCGAATCTCGGGCAAGTAACATACCGATGACAAAGGGAACAACGTATGTTGTTATGCGGTCTGACCGATAAAGATCTTCGTAGAATATGTAGGAACCAATATGGGCATCCAGGTCCCGCTATTGGTTATTGACCGGAGACGTGTCTCGGTCATGTCTACATTATTCTCGAACCGTAGGGTCCGCACGCTTAACGTTACGATGACAGTTATTATGAGTTTATGCATTTTGATGTACCGAAGGTTGTTCGGAGTCCCGGCTGTGATCACAGACATGACGAGGAGTCTCGAAATGGTCGAGACGTAAAGATTGATATATTGGAAGCCTATGTTTGGACATCGGAAGTGTTCCGGGTGAAATCGGGATTTTACCGGAATACCGGGAGGGTTACCGGAACCCCCCGGGAGCCAAATGGGAAAACATGGGCCTTGGTGGAAAGGTGAAAGGGCTGCCCCATGGGCTGCGCGCCTCCCCCCCTTTCCCTAGTCCTATTAGGACTAGGGAAGGTGGCCGGCCAACCCCTCTCTCTTTCCCACTTGGGGAGTCCTATTTGGAATAGGATTGGAGGGGAGTCCTACTCCCGGCGGGAGTAGGACTCCTCCTATGGCTGCCGCACCCCTCCCCCTTTGCCCCTTTATATACGGGGCAGGGGGCACCTCTTGACACACAATTGATCATTGAGATCGTTCCTTAGCCGTGTGCGGTGCCCCCTGCCACCATATTCTACCTCGGTCATATTGTTGCAGTGCTTAGGCGAAGCCCTGCGTCGGTAGTACATCAAGATCGTCACCACGCCGTCGTGCTGACGGAACTCTTCCTCGACGCTTTGCTGGATCGGAGCCGAGGATCGTCATCGAGCTGAACGTGTGCTAAGAACTCGGAGGTGCCGGAGTAACGGTGCTTGGATCGGTCGGATCGAGAAGAAGACGTACGACTACTTCCTCTACGTTGTGTCAACGCTTCCGTTGCGATCTACAAGGGTACGTAGATCACACTCTCCCCTCGTTGCTATGCATCACCATGATCTTGCGTGTGCGTAGGAAATTTTTTGAAATTACTACGTCCCTAACAGTGGCATCCGAGCCTAGGTTTTATGGTTTGATGTTATTTGCACGAGTAGAACAGAAGTGAGTTGTGGACGATACAAGTCATACTGCCTACCAGCATGTCATACTTTGGTTCGGCGGTATTGTTGGACGAGACGACCTGGACCAACCTTACGCGTACGCTTACGCGAGACCGATTCCCTCGACGTGCTTTGCACATAGATGGCTTGCGGGCGACTGTCTCTCCAACTTTAGTTGAACCAAGTGTGGCTACGCCCGGTCCTTGAGAAGGTTAAAACGGAGTCTATTTGACAAACTATCGTTGTGGTTTTTGATGCGTAGGTGAGATGAGTTCTTACTTAAGCCCGTAGCAGCCACGTAAAACTTGCAACAACAAAGTAGAGGACGTCTAACTTGTTTTTGCAGGGCATGTTGTGATGTGATATGGTCAAGGCATGATGCTAAATTTTATTGTATGAGATGATCATGTTTTGTAACCGAGTTATCGGCAACTGGCTGGAGCCATATGGTTGTCGCTTTATTGTATGCAATGCAATCGCGATGTAATGCTTTACTTTATTACTAAACGGTAGTGATAGTCGTGGAAGCATAAGATTGGTGAGACGACAACGATGCTACACGGAGATCAAGGTGTCACGCCGGTGACGATGGTGATCATGACGGTGCTTCGGAGATGGAGATCACAGGCACAAGATGATGATGGCCATATCATATCACTTATATTGATTGCATGTGATGTTTATCTTTTATGCATCTTATCTTGCTTTGATTGACGGTAGCATTATAAGATGATCTCTCACTAAATTATCAAGAAGTGTTCTCCCTGAGTATGCACCGTTGCGAAAGTTCTTTGTGCTGAGACACCACGTGATGATCGGGTGTGATAGGCTCTACGTTCAAATACAACGGGTGCAAAATAGTTGCACACGCGGAATACTCAGGTTATACTTGACGAGCCAAGCATATACAGATATGGCCTCGGAACACGGAGACCGAAAGGTCGAGCGTGAATCATATAGTGGATATGATCAACATAGAGATGTTCACCATTGAAAACTACTCCATCTCACGTGATGATCGGTTATGGTTTAGTTGATTTGGATCACGTGATCACTTAGAGGATTAGAGGGATGTCTATCTAAGTGGGAGTTCTTAAGTAAATTTGATTAACTGAACTTAAACTTATCATGAACTTAGTACCTGATAGTATCTTGCTTGTTTATGTTGATTGTAGATAGATGGCTCGTGCTGTTGTTCCGTTAAATTTTAATGCGTTCCTTGAGAAAGCAAAGTTGAAAGATGATGGTAGCAATTACACGGACTGGGTCCGTAACTTGAGGATTATCCTCATTGCTGCACAGAAGAATTACGTCCTGGAAGCACCGCTAGGTGCCAGGCCTGCTGCTAGAGCAACACCAGAAGTTATGAACGTCTGGCTGAGCAAAGCTGATGACTACTCGATAGTTCAGTGTGCCATGCTTTACGGCTTAGAATCGGGACTTCAACGATGTTTTGAACGTCATGGAGCATATGAGATGTTCCAGGAGTTGAAGTTAATATTTCAAGCAAATGCCCGGATTGAGAGATATGAAGTCTCCAATAAGTTCTATAGCTGTAAGATGGAGGAGAACAGTTCTGTCAATGAGCATATACTAAAAATGTCTGGGTATAATAATCACTTGATTCAATTGGGAGTTACTCTTCCGGATGATTGCGTCATTGACAGAATTCTCCAGTCACTGCCACCAAGCTACAAAAGCTTCGTGATGAACTATAATATGCAAGGGATGAACAAGACTATTCCCGAGCTCTTCGCAATGCTGAAAGCTGCGGAGGTAGAAATCAAGAAGGAGCATCAAGTGTTGATGGTTAACAAAACCACTAGTTTCAAGAAAAAGGGCAAAGGGAAGAAGAAGGGGAACTTCAAGAAGAACAGCAAGCAAGTTGCTGCTCAAGAGAAAAAACCCAAGTCTGGACCTAAGCCTGAAACTGAGTGCTTCTACTGCAAGCAGACTGGTCACTGGAAGCGGAACTGCCTCAAGTATTTGGCGGATAAGAAGGATGGCAAGGTGAACAAAGGTATATGTGATATACATGTTATTGATGTGTACCTTACTAATGCTCGCAGTAGCACCTGGGTATTTGATACTGGTTCTGTTGCTAATATTTGCAACTCGAAACAGGGACTACAGAATAAGCGGACACTAGCAAAGGACGAGGTGACGATGCGCGTAGGAAACGGTTCCAAAGTCGATGTGATCGCGGTCGGCACGCTACCTCTACATCTACCTTCGGGATTAATATTAGACCTAAATAATTGTTATTTGGTGCCAGCGTTGAGCATGAACATTATATTTGGATCTTGTTTAATGCGAGACGGTTATTCATTTAAGTCAGAGAATAATGGTTGTTCTATTTATATGAGTAATATCTTTTATGGTCATGCACCTTTGAAGAGTGGTCTATTTTTGATGAATCTCGATAGTAGTGACACACATATTCATAATGTTGAAACCAAAAGATGCAGAGTTGATAATGAAAGTGCAACTTATTTGTGGCATTGTCGTTTAGGTCATATCGGTGTAAAGCGCATGAAGAAACTCCATACTGATGGACTTTTGGAACCACTTGATTATGAATCACTTGGTACTTGCGAACCGTGCCGCATGGGCAAGATGACTAAAACACCGTTCTCCAGTACTATGGAGAGAGCAACAGATTTGTTGGAAATCATACATACCGATGTATGTGGACCAATGAATATTGAGGCTCGTGGCGGATATCGTTATTTTCTCACCTTCACAGATGACTTCAGCAGATATGGGTATATCTACTTAATGAAACATAAGTCTGAAACATTTGAAAAGTTCAAAGAATTTCAGAGTGAAGTTGAAAATCATCGTAACAAGAAAATAAAATTTCTACGATCTGATCGTGGAGGAGAATATTTGAGTTACGAGTTTGGTGTACATTTGAAAAATTGTGGAATAGTTTCACAACTCACGCCACCCGGAACACCACAGCGTAATGGTGTGTCCGAACGTCGTAATCGTACTTTACTAGATATGGTACGATCTATGATGTCTCTTACTGAGTTACCGCTATCATTTTGGGGTTATGCTTTAGAGACGGCCGCATTCACGTTAAATAGGGCACCATCAAAATCCGTTGAGACGACGCCTTATGAACTATGGTTTGGCAAGAAACCAAAGTTGTCGTTTCTTAAAGTTTGGGGCTGCAATGCTTATGTGAAAAAGCTTCAACCTGATAAGCTCGAACCCAAATCGGAGAAATGTGTCTTCCTAGGGTATCCAAAGGAAACTATTGGATACACCTTCTATCACAGATCCGAAGGCAAGATTTTTGTTGCTAAATTCGGAAACTTTCTAGAGAAGGAGTTTCTCTCGAAAGAAGTGAGTGGGAGGAAAGTAGAACTTGACGAGGTAACTGTACCTACTCCCTTATTGGAAAGTAGAACATCACAGAAAACTGTTTCTGCGACACCTACACCAATAAGTGAGGAAGCTAATGATGATGTTCATGAAACTTTAGATCAAGATACTATTGAACCTCGTAGATCAACCAGAGTGAGATCCGCACCAGAGTGGTACGGAAATCCTGTTCTGGAAGTCATGCTACTAGATCATGATGAACCTACGAACTATGAAGAAGCGACGATGAGCCCAGATTCCGCAAAGTGGCTTGAAGCCATGAAATCTGAGATGGGATCCATGTATGAGAACAAAGTATGGACTTTGGTTGACTTGCCCAATGATCGGCAAGCAATTGAGAATAAATGGATCTTTAAGAAGAAGACTGACGCTGATGGTAATGTTACTGTCTACAAAGCTCGACTTGTCGCAAAAGGTTTTTGACAAAGTTCAAGGGATTGACTACGATGAGACTTTCTCACCCGTAGCGATGCTTAAGTCTGTCCGAATCATGTTAGCAGTTGCCGCATTTTATGATTATGAAATTTGGCAGATGGATGTCAAAACTGCATTCCTGAATGGATTTCTGGAAGAAGAGTTGTATATGATGCAACCGGAAGGTTTTGTCGATCCAAAGGGAGCTAACAAAGTGTGCAAGCTCCAGCGATCCATTTATGGACTGGTGCAAGCCTCTCGGAGTTGGAATAAACGCTTTGATAGTGTGATCAAAGCATTTGGTTTTATACAGACTTTCGGAGAAGCCTGTATTTACAAGAAAGTGAGTGGGAGCTCTGTAGCATTTCTAATATTATATGTGGATGACATATTACTGATTGGAAATGATATAGAATTTCTGGATAGCATAAAGGGACACTTGAATAAAAGTTTTTCAATGAAAGACCTCGGTGAAGCTGCTTACATATTAGGCATAAAAATCTATAGAGATAGATCAAGACGCTTAATTGGACTTTCACAAAGCACATACCTTGACAAGATTTTGAAGAAGTTCAAAATGGATCAAGCAAAGAAAGGGTTCTTGCCTGTGTTACAAGGTGTGAGATTGAGTAAGACTCAAAGCCCGACCACTGCAGAAGATAGAGAGAAAATGAAAGATGTTCCCTATGCTTCAGCCATAGGCTCTATCATGTATGCAATGCTGTGTACTAGACCTGATGTATGCCTTGCTATAAGTTTAGCAGGGAGGTACCAAAGTAATCCAGGAGTGGATCACTGGACAGCGGTCAAGAACATCCTGAAATACCTGAAAAGGACTAAGGATATGTTTCTCATATATGGGGGTGACAAAGAGCTCACCGTAAGAGGTTACGTTGATGCAAGCTTTGACACTGATCCGGACGATTCTAAATCGCAAACCGGATACGTGTTTACATTAAACGGTGGAGCTGTCAGTTGGTGCAGTTCTAAACAAAGCGTCGTAGCGGGATCTACATGTGAAGCGGAGTATATAGCTGCTTCGGAAGCAGCGAACGAAGGAGTCTGGATGAAGGAGTTCATATCCGATCTAGGTGTCATACCTAGTGCATCGGGTCCAATGAAAATCTTTTGTGACAATACTGGTGCAATTGCCATGGCAAAGGAATCCAGATTTCACAAAAAGACCAAACACATCAAGAGACGCTTCAACTCCATCTGGGATCTAGTCCAGGTGGGAGACATAAAGATTTGCAAGATACATACGGATCTGAATATTGCAGACCCGTTGACTAAGCCTCTTCCACGAGCAAAACATGATCAGCACCAAGACTCCATGGGTGTTAGGATCATTACAGTGTAATCTAGATTATTGACTCTAGTGCAAGTGGGAGACTGAAGGAAATATACCCTAGAGGCAATAATAAAGTTATTATTTATTTCCTTATATCATGATAAAGGTTTATTATTCATGCTAGAATTGTATTAACCGGAAACATAATACATGTGTGAATACATAGACAAACAGAGTGTCACTAGTATGCCTCTACTAGACTAGCTCGTTAATCAAAGATGGTTATGTTTCCTAACCATGAACAAAGAGTTGTTATTTGATTAAACGAGGTCACATCATTAGTTGAATGATCTGATTGACATGACCCATTCTATTAGCTTAGCACCCGATCGTTTAGTATGTTGCTATTGCTTTATCCATGACTTATACATGTTCCTATGACTATGAGATTATGCAACTCCCGTTTGCCGGAGGAACACTTTGGGTACTACCAAACGTCACAACGTAACTGGGTGATTATAAAGGAGTACTACAGGTGTCTCCAATGGTAGATGTTGGGTTGGCGTATTTCGAGATTAGGACTTGTCACTCCGATCGTCGGAGAGGTATCTCTGGGCCCTCTCGGTAATGCACATCACTTAAGCCTTGCAAGCATGGCAACTAATGAGTTAGTTGCGGGATGATGGATTACGGAACGAGTAAAGAGACTTGCCGGTAACGAGATTGAACTAAGTATTGGATACTGACGATCGAATCTCGGGCAAGTAACATACCGATGACAAAGGGAACAACGTATGTTGTTATGCGATAAAGTTCTTCATAGAATATGTAGGAACCAATATGGGCATCCAGGTCCCGCTATTGGTTATTGACCGGAGACATGTCTCGGTCATGTCTACATTGTTCTCGAACCGTAGGGTCCGCACGCTTAACGTTACGATGACAGTTATTATGAGTTTATGCATTTTGATGTACCGAAGGTTGTTAGGAGTCCCAGATGTGATCACGGACATGACGAGGAGTCTCGAAATGGTCGAGACGTAAAGATTGATATATTGGAAGCCTATGTTTGGACATCGGAAGTGTTCCGGGTGAAATCGGGATTTTACCGGAATACCGGGAGGGTTTCCGGAACCCCCCGGGAGCCAAATGGGCCAACATGGGCCTTGGTGGAAAGGTGAAAGGGCTGCCCCATGGGCTGCGCCCCCCCCTTTCCCTAGTCCTATTAGGACTAGGGAAGGTGGCCGGCCAACCCCTCTCTCTTTCCCCACTTGGGGAGTCCTATTTGGAATAGGATTGGAGGGGAGTCCTACTCCCGGCGGGAGTAGGACTCCTCCTATGGCTGCCGCACCCCTCCCCCTTTGCCCCTTTATATACGGGGGCAGGGGGCACCTCTTGACACACAATTGATCATTGAGATCGTTCCTTAGCCGTGTGCGGTGCCCCCTGCCACCATATTCTACCTCGGTCATATTGTTGCAGTGCTTAGGCGAAGCCCTGCGTCGGTAGTACATCAAGATCGTCACCACGCCGTCGTGCTGACGGAACTCTTCCTCGACGCTTTGCTGGATCAGAGCCCGAGGATCGTCATCGAGCTGAACGTGTGCTAAGAACTCGGAGGTGCCGGAGTAACGGTGCTTGGATCGGTCGGATCGAGAAGAAGACGTACGACTACTTCCTCTACGTTGTGTTAACGCTTCCGTTGCGATCTACAAGGGTACGTAGATCACACTCTCCCCTCGTTGCTATGCATCACCATGATCTTGCGTGTGCGTAGGAAATTTTTTGAAATTACTAAGTTCCCTAACACTTAGGAACCGAGAAGATAAAAAGAAGGTTTCTGTTTCATCTCCCCCGGCGCTCTCTCTGGCCAACAGATGCACATACCTCACTCCATTAATACCATGCATATGCTACGTTTAAAAACCCTTTTGTAATGCCATCGTCATTCAGCCCGCACGCCTGCTCGCATCCACATCTCGGAACCGACCTCCATTCTGGTAGCACCCCCTGTTTTCAACCACCTAAAGATTCCTCCGATTGAAAAGTGCTCGATGTTTTACTTCATAAGTCTTTTGCTGGTTGAATTGACTTGATCCATCTAGGAGCGGGCATAGGGGGGGGGTCGAGGTAGAGGGGCGGGGAGAACCGCCCATGAGACTCATAAGCGTGCGGATCCAGTCCAAACGGATCAGGACCTTGTTGATACTGCTACCAGCCCTGCAAAAGGAAAGGTGGCAAGGGACCTTGATCTCCAGATCTCTGGGAGGAAACGTCTAAGCTTTGAAACGCCAAGTGCTACTACCAATCCCTCTGCTGCTGCAGGTTCTGGTGGGGCGGTGGGAAATGAGATGGTGGTTTTTAATGGAGGGAGAGAAGTTAACCCAGAGAGGAAGGAGGATGACGACGGGGACTCTCTGTCCCAAGACTCAAAGAGGACCAAGTTAGGCAGTACCACTGTGATGCATTCCAGTGACAAAATATCGGCGAGCTCTGAGAGGGAGCCTGTCTGGTCGCAATGAAAATACTGAGTTGGAACTGCCGGGGGTTAGGGAAACCCCCGGCAGTTAGAGCGCTCCTGGAGCTTCAGGGGCGTGTAAGACCTGATGTGATTTTTCTGTCTGAGTCACATCTGACTGTTGCTAGGGTAGAGAAAATGAAGAGAAAGTTGTCCTTTGATGAGATGATAATGTGGGAAAGTGATGGCAGAAGTGGTGGTTTGGTACTCTTCTGGCAGAATGGTTTAAACGTGACATCAAAGGAGGTTCACTCAAATTTCTTGGATATCCGAATTGACGAAAACAGTGGCTCGGGATGGCGGATCACTGGTCTATACGAAAAACCAAGCGGTGACAGAAAGCATTTGACCTGGGAGTATCTTCGCTCCCTGAAAAATATGGTCGATCTTCCTTGGATCGTACTTGGTGATTTTAATGAAATCCTCTTGGGACGTGAGAAGGAAGGCGGGGCACTGAGGTCCCAAAGAAATATGCAAAATTTTCTTGATGCACTGGATGATTGTAACTTGTTTGATATGGGTTACGTCGGGGACATCTTCACATGGCGAAGGGGAAGGATCCGGGAGAGGCTTGACCGGGCTGTATGTGACCAACGATGGGATAATCTTTTCCCTCTGGCTGGGGTGATCCATGGTGATTTCTCCAAATCAGATCACATACCGATAGTGGTCTATACGGAGTACCAGAGTAATGTAAGGGCAACACCTATAGTCCGGAAACAATTTTTTAAAGCTCGGTGGCTAGTCGAGGAAACTGTTGATGATGTGGTGGGCCAAGCGTGGGCAGCTGCTAACTCCGGCCCAGGGGGGCTGGCCCAAAAGGTGCGGGAGGTGCACTCGGCCCTGCATGCATGGGACAGGCAGGTTCTGAAGGAACCGCGGCACCAGCTGGACGCTGCAAGATGAGCTTAACCAGATCATGTCAGGGCCACTCACTGATGAGGCGACTGCAAAGATTCAGGAATTGCAGTTGAAGATTGAAAATGTCCATGAAAAGGAGGATATCAAATACCTTCAGAGAAGTCATGCGACTTGGCTGAAACAAGGAGACCGAAATACTAGTTTCTTTCAAAATTTCGCTTCTATGCGGAGGAAGATCAATTGTATTAAAAAGCTCAAGGATGGGACTGGAGACTGGATTGAGGGCCCTGCTGCTTTAAAGTCACATATTCCAGCATCTCTTTTCTAGTGAATTGATGAATGAAAATGATGATGTAATAAACAAGTTAACCCTTGCGTGTCTCATGAGATTAATGAAAGTCTTACAAAACCCTATACCCGGGAAGAAGTTAAGACATCACTGTTCAGCATTGGAGACCTCTAGGCGCCGGGGCCGGATGGTTTACATGCTATCTTCTTCAAGAGATATTTGTCTTTATTAGTTGACGAGCTCACAGATGAGGTGCTTCATGCTCTTAATACTAGTGTTATACCAGAGGAGTGGAATGACACCACCATTGTTCTCATCCCCCAAAGTGGAGAACCCCGAGGAGGTAACAAAGTTTCGAACAATAAGCTTGTGTAATGTTATTTACAAAGTCATTTCCAAAGTGTTGGCAGGAAGGTTGAAGCTAATTCTCCCAGAAGTGATTTCACCAAATCAGAGTGCTTTTGTCCCGGGGCGTCTAATTACTGATAATGCCTTGGTTGCTTCACTACTAGAAAAAGGGCTATAGATGGGATTGACACTAATGGCGCACCAGACAAGTGGTGCGCCATTAGTATATACTAATGGCGCACCACCTTCTGATGCGCCATTAGAGTTGAAACTACTAATGGCGCACCTGACTGACGGTGCGCCATTAGTATCAATTTTTTTAAACTAGTGCGCCTGTCCAAACATACTAATGACGCATCCACAGGCAGTGCGCCATTACTAGTTGTAACTAGTAATGGCGCACCTTCCAGAGAGTGCGCCACTAATGTTGTTTTTTTTATTATTTTTTTATTCCTTTTTTTGCAAAACTACTAATGGCGCACTCGCACGCGGTGCGCCATTACTAGTTTAAACTAGTAATGGCGCACCGTGGTGTAGTGCGCCATTAGTATGTTTTTTTTTGCAAAACTACTAATGGCGCACCACCAGGGGGTGTGCCATTAGTAACCTGGATTACTAATGGCGCATTTGTGGTTGGTGCGTCATTAGTAAGTGGGGAGCAACAAGATATTTTGGACAACCTCTCCTCCCACACTCACTTTCTCCCCACTTCATTCTCTCCACCGCCTCCTCCTTGTCTCGGGTGCCTCCTCTTTTTCACCTCATTTCCACCATAAATTCATTCAAATTAAGTGGTTAAGTTACCTTGTTTTGCTAGGTAAGTAAGGGCGGAAGCTATATTTATGTTGTTCTCCCTACAACAATGTGCACATGCACTTTTTATGGCCTAGCTAGATCTATGTATGTTCGTGGTGTTGCATATGTTTGTGGTTTTGCATATGTGTTTGTGTTTGGAGGTGTACCGGTATTTGAAATGCGATAGTTGCCAATATTTTGCCGGAATGTTGATTCATTTCCGTTTCGGCGAGAATTTTGGCATTAAGCATTCTTTTTGGTCCTATTTTTAGGGAAAGTCATGCCAAATTTTTTCTTGGTTCTAAAATATCGTTTTGCTCTACCCCGCAGGCGACCATGGTCTGCACGATGACCGAAGGCATCGTGAATAGGTTTTTGAGGTCCGAAGATGGGCCGAAAGCAAGGGCAGACTTGAAATCAATGGGCATCAGGCAGGAGCTTCACGCTATATATGATGATGATGATGATGATGAGGCGAAGAAGGACACAAAAAGTCGTCACAAAGGCAAAAAGGCCAAGAAGACCGGAAATGACTACCCTCCCGCGTGCTTCACTCTAAGTCAGGAGGAGATCGAGCAGTTTTTCACCTGCCTCCTAGGAGTAAAACTTCCTTACGGTTACGCGGGGAAGATAAGCAGATACCTAGACCCAGCGAAGCAGAAGTTCAGCGGGATGAAGTCTCACGACTCTCACATGCTGATGATGCAGATACTTCCAGTTGCAATCCGTGGGATCATGGACGCGCACGTCCGTGAAACGCTATTTGGCCTATGCAACTTCTTCGACGTCATCTCTCGGAAGTCGATTGTCGTGAGGCAACTGAGAAGGCTACAGGAAGAGATCGTGGTGATACTATGCGAGCTTGAGATGTACTTCCCGCCCGCATTCTTCGACGTTATGGTGCATCTGCTGGTCCATATAGTGGAGGATATCATCCAACTCGGGCCGACGTTCCTGCACAGCATGATGCCGTTCTAAAGGATGAATGGTGTCATCAAAGGATACGTTCACAACATGTCACGTCCAGAGGGAAGCATAGCCAGGGGCTTTTTGACCGAAGAGTGCATCTCTACTGCACGAATTATCTAGGCATCGAGAACCCCGTTGGTCTGCCCGTCAACAGGCACCTCGGCAGGCTCGCTAGATGGGGTCACCGTGAGGGTCGCCGCGAAATGCATGTCGACTTCGAGGGTCGACTCGCCGACTTTGAAAGAGCAAACCTAGTCGCGCTACAACACATAGACGTGGTCGATCCTTGGGTGGTAGAGCACAAAACCTTTATTAAGAAGACGTACAATGACCGAGGCCAACAGAGGACGGACGGAGATATACTCAAAGAGCACAACTCATGTTTCACGCGTTGGTTCAAGCAGAAGCTTCTGTCGTACCCTTTACATGAGGATTCTTCCGCGGAAGAACAACTCATATTCGCCTTGTCACAGGGCGCCGAGCACAACCTGATGACCTATGAGGCGTACGATATCAACGGCTACACATTCTACACCGAGGCCAAGGACATGAAGAGCGATGGTTATCAGAACTCCGGAGTAACGATGGAATCCTACACCGATAACGACAAGGACAGATACTACAGAAGGATCGAGGAGATCTGGGAGCTGACCTACGCTGGAGAGAAGGTCCTGATGTTCCGTGTCAGATGGGCCAAGAACATCATAAAAGAAGACCGGTATTTCACCACCATGGTTATACCCGAAGCCAAATCCAAGACCGCGGGCGCAAACGTCACCGCGAAAAATGAGCCATGGGTACTGGCTTCCCAAGTGGACCAATGCTTCTTCATTACCGACCCGCCAAAGCCCAGTCGTGTTGTCGTGAGGAGAGGCAAAAGGAAGATCATCGGAATGGATGGAGTAGCCAATGAGCAAGACTTCGACAAGTACGGCGACCCGAGGATCGAACATGACGACGATGATGAAGTAGCAGCATACACCACAAGAAGAAGCAGGACCACCCTACCTAAAGGACGTCTGTTCCATAGAAGAACTCCATTTGCGAAAAAGAAGGGCAAGAAGATTGTGAACAGATAGCTAGCTAAGATCGATTGTATTTAAATCGTAGACTTCATTTCTCGATTATATTTCATGGGCACTTTTTGAACTATCATGAATATTTTTTAATTTCATGGACACTCGATCTCGATCCTCCTCCATCTCGATCGCTATCCCACCTCGCCAGATCCGGTCCACCGGCCGCC
>NC_041385.1:783179060-783196157 GCF_002162155.2 Triticum dicoccoides | reverse complement strand
CTCGCCGGAGCAGTGCCGCCCCGTCCACACCACACCACCGACGCCTCCCTCTCCCCATCCTCCCCTTCCTCCCCTCCGACCCCACCCCACTCTCGCCGGAGCAGCGCCGCAGGGCCGACACCAACCTCGCCCTCGCCCGCGCGCGCCGCAACCTCCGCCTTGCCAAGTCCGGAGCTGCTCGTGGAGGAGACGTGGCTGGAGGCGATCGCCGGCCCACCGCCGGATCTCCCTGACGCCCGCCGACCGCAGTTGATACCCCTCATCCCCTGATCAAGCCTTCTTCAGAGAGAGATAGTGAGGTACCTCATCCCCTTCTGTATTTTACACTACACATACACATAATTTTGCAGTATATCAATGTGATTTTCCAGTACATCTCCATCCATCTGAATTTGACTCATATGCATAATTTTGCAGTACATTATGATTTCGGCTAGATGCGTATGAGTTCATAATTTTGCAGTACACATTATCGGGCTTCCTTCTCTCACTAGATGTAGTGCACAAGTAGATGAACTGATGAACTCATACACATAATTTTGCATATAATTTGTTCAACTATGTCATTATGATTGATAGAATGTAATTATTGAAGAATTAAGAGGATCGGAACCATTGCTTCTCTTTTTGAGAGACATGCTAACAAGAAAGGGAAGACATGCTAACAGACGCGCTCCACTATGCTGTTAGGGTTAAGATTTTTTAGTCCCCGCCCCCGACTCTGCTGCTGAAATTACCGTTGAAATCGAGGTAAAATCACTGTTGAACTGGGTGTTAAATCACTACTGCTGATATTCAAATTTAAACTTGAAAATGAAAATTGAATTGGAGAATTAAATCACTATTTTTTAGTCCCCATTTCTGAACCTATGCTAACCTTGCAAGCAGCATAACAGGCAATGTACTCCAAAATACTATAAGAACTGGAGTAAAAGATGACTGCATCTCACAGAATATAAGAAATGGGGTCTCTTGGCTAAGTATGGCAATGCCACAGAGTATAAGAAGTACTCCTGCATCTTACACAATGATAGGTCTAATTTATGCTACTCAACGAAAGAAGAAGAAAAATGCACTGGACATACACTGAAGAAAAATGCACTGTATCATCGGGTAATTGTCCATGGTTTATACCTGAAAATAAGTTTATCTCACGGCATGAATGTAAGTATCTGTTCCGCATTCATGGGCTATCTACCCAAGGTAAACCTAGAAAATGAGTTATATCCAGGACAAGCCACTGTCAATTAACACTATATACACTACCAACTGTATTTAGTTAACATTACACTGCCACTACTATTCAGCACAAACGTTTGATCATCTCACTCTACTTACTGTCAATTGACACTGTATAACTGTCAGCTCCATTCACTAGCAGCAGCCAGCACTTCTGAATCTAATCTTTCTTGGGCAAGCTCGGCTACTTGTTGTTAGTCATTCACTAAAAGATCCTCAACAGACTGCATGCATCTAGTATTAAATTTCTTGGACGGATCATCTCTTTTAGCAAAGGACTGTAATAATTAACTAACTGAAAATTTGACATTCTGGACTATGCTTGGCTCTGGTTTTGTGAAATCTCATCTCTTTTCTAGTGCCATGACTAGTCATGAATTTTATTTTACTTTCCCCACTTTATAACATTCAGAAATTGTTTACTAGCTCAAGCTTCTCCTTTGCACTTTATCACTTCAATCTGCTGCTGCCTCAAGCTTCTCGTTTACACTTGTGCCAATTAGCATTTTTTCCTTGTATAATTATATGGTGGTTGACTGAGCTGCTACTTTTTCCTTGTAGAAGATCGCAGGTCGAGTGGGAGGGATCCAGTTGCGACGACACCGAATCACTAGCAAGGCAGCTGCCTAGAATAATAGGTTGACTCACCTATATATACTACTATCTTGCATCTCTCTCTTGTTTCTTCTTCTATATACTACTATCTTGCATCTCCAATTTTTAAGTAATCTTGCATATGTTAGAAACTACATATATGGTCTCCGGTTTTCTTACCTCTACTCTAAAACACCCACGCATCAACAAAAGAAGATGGTATTTTTGTTACGCTTTCAGTTCGTGTCAGCAGGGAGATATAATGTTTTACAATCTTTCTGGTTATATTGGAGTTAGGTTTTTTGAATATGAGTAGCAGTGACTTGGATATACCTTATGGAGTTGTAACAGTTCCTCTTGGTGCTTAGGTGCATTTTCTTTGTGTAACTTGGTTTAAAAATGTGATTTGGTCTTTTGTGGCATTTGGATGCCTAAATCCCATTTTCTTAATCATATTGCTTGGAAACTTTTGGTTATCTCCTCTCAGTGATGAAATAATTTATATGTACTGCACTTTTTTCATAATTAGGTAATAACGTTGGTTACAGTTTTGGTAGTTCAAACGGAATGTATCTCATTTTGTAGACATATTATTTTCTGGAATATCATATATTCAAATTTGTAATGAATGATGGCTTCTACCTGAATTGGTAGACTCTATGGTGTTAGTTTGTTCTAAATACAGTAAGATAATTTTAACAACTGTAGAACATGTTGAGATTTGCAACTTTTTTGTGACATCAACCAACAGTCCTGTCACTGGGTTATCCTATTTTATATTTTTAATTACTAACTTAAGTTTGAGTAAACAGTGGCAGTGAAGTCCTTATAATAATCAGGCGGATGTTAACTTTCTGATGTCCCCAGAAGTTATCTAAGATTGTGGTGCTAGTAGAGGCACATTGTGGCCTTTTCATCCATATGAAAGTAGAGGCACATTGTGGTGCTAGTTTGCTGGGTTTTGTCTCCGACCATCGTGTCGTGATGATATTGCAGGTACCCCGAGAGGCCCTTGAGTTTGCCAGAATGTCGATTAACTTCCGTTCCGGCAAATTCGGGTACTCCATATGTCCTATTTTCAGCAAAGGTCATGCTGAAATTTTCCGTGAATTTTAGCATGCCTTTGCTAAAAATAGGACATATGGGGTACTTGTGACTAATGCATGGGCCGGGGTATCTTAGTAGTTAATTAAGTAGGATCAAGTGCCCCGGCGTACTTGTGACTAAAGCATGGCTTTTAGGGTGCCTCGGTGTCGATAAAAACCGAAATGATGAAAGGTTAGGCTTTTAGGGTGCCTCGGCGTCGAAAAACCCTCAATGATAAAAGCTTAGATTTTAGGATGCCTCGGTGTCGACAAACCCTAAATGATGAGACCATGATCTTGTTCCTTGACAATAACCAACTTTTTGACCAAACTTTGTTTCTATTTAGAGAGAAACATGGACCACAACGATGAGGATGGGGTTCGGGCGGCAAGGCATTCTGGGAGCTATCCCAGGAGATGGAGGAACAACCACACTTGTATGAGGCCGCCGCCTTCCCCACCGATCCTGAGACCACGGATGGTGCCGCCGAGGATGACCACACTGATGCCACCACTGATGGTGCCGCCGAGGATGCCACCACTGATGATGGCGGCGCACGCACAGATGGCAGCCAACCGAAGAGGCAACGGAAGGACCGGCGCCCGATCGTGCTCCGCACCCTCAAGGAGGAAGTTACTGATGTGGACTCCAACGGGAATCCAACGGCGCCCGAACGAATAGTCAAGGGGTACTCGCTTCAGCTTGGGTGCATTGTCCGGAGCACCGTCTCGATCAACACCGAGAACCTGAGGCATCCTGGCCGAGGGAATTTCGCAACCTCCTCTTCACGAAGCTGCACGAACGATACAAGTTCCCCGCTGAATTTGAAAACACAAGCCTCAAAGGGAATAAAGTGAACAATGCTGCCCTCACGAAGATGAGCAAGGCCCTGTCTACTTGGAAAAGCAATGTGAAGAGAATGATCGAGAAAGGTGAGAGTTATTAGAAGATCAAGGAGAAAAATCCTTCGATCACCGAAGATGACTACAACGACTTGAAGATCAATTGCTCGAGCACCGCAAGCTCCCAATCAAGTGAGTGGGGGAAACAAATGCGGGAGCTGAACATAGGGGAACACACACTCGGTCCCGGCGGTTACAGAGTGGCGGAGCCTATATGGGACAAGGAGGAGGTGGACCGTGCCGAGCAAGGCCTACCGCCCCTCTTCGATAAATACGGTGACAAGCAGTCCAGGAACTTTGTCAGGGCCCGGTACAAGAAGGACCCGAAAACAAAGGAGCTTACCACGGATCCGAAGACCAGGCAGCTTGAGCTTGTTCTGGTAAGGAATACACCCCCGCGTAATTAGCTCCATATGGTTGCATTCTAATTAATGAAGCCAAATTTCTAAATGGTTCACATTCCTTCCGCAGGCGACTGAAAGCAGTAGCGCGGGGTCGACTAAGAGCAACCCTTGGGACACCACTCTAACTAGGGGGTTGAATGTAATGAAGAACAAGGATAAGCTTAGTAAGCCGACGTCAGCTGGTCGTGTGGCCGGCAAAGGCTTGTCGACAAAATGGGGGTCATACTATACCGCTGGTGTGCGGAAGGAGAAAAAGACCAGCTCGGAAAGCCAGGCGCGAGAGGTTCAAGAACTCAAGGCACAGGTGGCGCGAATTCCAGAGATTGTCCAAGAGCAAGTGGAACAACGACTCGGAGCGACGATCACCGCCATTGTGCCTACCTTGATCTCGGGGTTGAGTGCGTGGATTGCGGGCGGCCAACAGGTGCCGCCCCCGATTCCTAGCTTCACGGCCAGCAACTCGCATAATGCGATGGCGGGGCCATTGGTGCCTCCGGCGGAGGCGACATTGGTGTCTCCGACGCCGGCATGGGAGCTTAATGCACCCGGGTGTACGCCGGCCGGCACCTCTGCAGCAAGCGGCACCTCCGTCAACTGCACGCCCGCCGTTGGCGGTGCGTCGACATTAGCCGAGCTCGACGCCATCATCACGGTAACTAATTAAGCCTCTCTCGGCCGAGGACTTCATCTCCTTGCCTTTGACTGGGCATCCCTGGCGCCCTACATGTTTTCGCAGGGCGCCGCCGACGTTCCGTGCACTCTCCTCGACTTCGTGAACAATGAGTTGGTCGATGTCGCCAAGGGAAAAATCATTCAACCAGGCAACCCCTTGTTCCACGGTACCCAGATGCCACCCAACTTGTTTAGGGTTCAACTGGTTCGGGTGCTGCCAGGCTGCGACGACTTGTTACCTCCGATTCGACCCGTCGGGGCCGACGATGATGACGTGATGACCCTCAGCGCCTGCCTGAGCTGGCCCCTGCTTTGGCCGAAGAGCCAGATTCGTTTGGGGCGGGGGACACCACCCCAAAGACAACACCGTCAGTCGTGCCGGCGCCAAGTCGGCCCCATGGCAAGACCGCACCAATGGTGCCGGACATCCCTATGCCACTGGATCCAAACATGCATATGGCACAGGATCAGAACGGCGACGACGACGACGATGATACATTTGGCAACGTCGATCAGTACTTTGCCGATCATGGGTACGATGGCGACTTCATGGGGCCTCCTTCTCAAGAACCAAACCCAACAAAAGACGTGTGCGATCTAGCTCGTACCGCGGAGAAGCCAAGTTGCAACAGGCGCCGTCTAGCGTTCAGCTCTCAGGAGACGCCTCCAGCTGCCGACTTCACCGAGCCTCAGATAGGCGAGGTGCGAAATATTATCAGCCCCAACACACTCAAGAAGGCGGTCTGTGAGCAGAACTCGGTCCCATTACAGGAGAAGAAGAAGGCACGCAAAAGAAAGACTAAGAAGGGTGCGAGCCAGCCGGCACCAAGTATGATCCGTGCCCAGGACGGGCCACCTTCACCGCAGGATATCTCGAGGAGGGTGCATGTGGCGGGTAGGGCGATGCTACCGACAAATATGCTCAATGCTGCAACCGGTGCTATGCGGAGTCTGCATGACAGTGTTCTTTCTTTGGAGAAGCGGCATCTCAGGGAGAAGGATGTGGCATACCCAGTTTTCGCGGCCAAGGTGCCAGAGGGCAAGGGCTTTGTGGATTACTCCATCGGGCGTACAATCGTCCTGCGTTTTGATGACATCCACGCTATGTTGAACCTTCATCCGCTGCACTACACCTTCGTTCGGCTATTTTCGCTGAGTATGGAGATGCGGATCATTCGTGACAAGACCCCGGACATCGTGATAGTCGACCCCTTCTACATGCGTGCCAAGATCTTGGGCAGCGCTGGGGACCGGCATGTCGCGAGTTCTTACATCGAAGGCGTCATTCTGGCAAACCAAGATAAGGATAACTTCCTCGTGCCTTACTTTCCCGAGTAAGTCCTCCCCTCAACCGGCCCGTAACATATGAATTCTTACATTTCGATCGTTTTTCTTTTAACATTCCGTGTTTTCTGCAGTGGCACACGTTGCACGCTCATCCTCCTAAGCCCCAAATATTCCATGGCCACGTATTTCGACCCGGACCGTCAGTCGAACGTAGACTACACAAATGTCAAGAAGGTTCTTGATGATGTTCTCCCCGGCTACGCCAAATCTGGAGGCACCTTCACCAGGCCTATTCGTAAGTACGGCAAGCACGTGTTCTCCCACAATACGACGTTCTGCTGCGTCAAGCAGCCGCCTGGCGGTCAGAAGGGTGCCTACTACGCCATCCATCACATGCGGGCGATCGTACGGGACCATCATCAACTTTTGCTACCGAGTAAACTCAAAGATTGGGACGCGAGCGTGTCGGCAATCCAGGACGCGGACCTCCGACAAGAATTCTTTCGCATCCAGTCGGAGTTTGCGGAAATCATCCATCAAGATGTCCTTCGTACCTCGGGGCAGTTCTACCTCAGAAATCAACCATCCAACAGTGACATCGACACAATGCTACAAATGCAGGCTGACAACGACCGTTATTTCATGACTCCCACGATAGACGGCGGCTTCATCCACGCTCCGGTCCCTTGAGTCGAGTCGAAAGCAGTGATGCTGTGTCTAGTTCTGAAACATCGATTGGCTCATGTTGTAATTAAACTTTAATGAACTTGTAGTAGGTCTCTTTGGTTTCGAGAGTCGTTCAACTTAGATGTAATGGATGCTATTAATGTCTTGCTTTTCTCTTTCGATCGTTCTGTTGCATACTTATATATTGCTTATGTATTGTCTGTGAATCGGTACTAACGTTTCGTTTGGCTAGTGCATAGCGATGCCGACGTATGTCGTGTACAAGGGTAAGGTTCCCGGAGTCTACGATGACTGGGAGGAGTGTCGGAGACAGGTTCACCGATTCAGCGGTAACAGTTACAAAGGGTACACCACTAGGGCCGAGGCCGAATCTAGATACGCCCGCTATCTAGCGGGAGAGGGGAGGGAGCGTTGGAGGAACCGGATGAAGACGAGTTTCATCATGATGATGCTCATCGTGATGACCGCAGCTCTCTTCTATGTGATGGTAGTTTACATGATCGATATCGACTTGTAATGTGAAGACAAACTCGCTACTCGCGGTCTCGAGACTTGTAATATAATGTTCTATCTTTGTTCGGTCTTTTCAATTCGGAGACTAATATGATGAATTGTATTCGGAGACTATTATGATGAATTGTATTCAAAGACTAATCTTCTATTGTATTCGATGAATCTGTTGTTGATGTGTGTTGTCTATATTTTGTCAAATTATACATTTTGTAACCTGTGCAAAAAACAGAAAATAAAAAAAATAAAAAAACCTAATATTCATACTAATGGCGCATCACATGACAGTGCGCCATTCGTATGACAAAGCATACTAATGGTGCATCATTGGTCAGTGCGCCATTAGTATGCCATGGTTACTAATGGCGCATCTCGTGGTCGTGCGCCATTAGTATGCGAAAGCACCTGGGTATACATGGCCCCTGGGAGGCATACTAATGGTGCACCGTAGCCTATACTAATGGCGCACCAGTGGTGCGCCATTAGTATACCAGATACTAATGGCGCACCACTGGTGCGCCATTAGTAAAAATTACTAATGGCGTGCTAGTAATGGCGCACCAGTATGCGCCATTAATAGCCAAATTAGGTGCGCCATTAGTAGCGGTTTTTCCAGTAGTGCTTATGAATCCTATCATACCATCAAGAAGAAGAGGACGGGGAAGAACGGCTTATGTGCAATCAAGCTTGACATGCATAAAGCCTATGATAGAGTTGAGTGGAATTTTCTGGAATAATGTTGATTAAACTTGGTTTTAACTCGGGGGTGGATCAAGATGATTATGGCATGTGTGACCTCGGTTAATTACCAAGTCCGAGTAAACGAGGAACAAACGACTAAATTTACTCCCACGAGGGGTCTCAGGCAGGGAGACCCCATATCACCGTATCTCTTCCTCCTGTGTGGCGAGGGACTCTCAAATCTGCTGATGAGGGAAGAGGAAGCAGGAATTCTTGAGGGGGTGAAAGTATGCAGGCGCTCCATCTATTACACACTTACTGTTCGCGGATGATTCACTCATTTTAATGAAGGCGGACAGGAAAAATGCGGACACCCTTCGGAATGTCCTATTGGCTTACTGTAATGCCTCAGGGCAATTGGTGAGCGATGCAAAATCTAGCATCTTTTTCAGTCCATGTACTTCTGTTGAGGTTAGGGCTGAAATCTGCTCGATGCTGAATATTATGACGGAAGCAACCACAGATAAGTATTTGGGCCTGCCTGCTCAAGTTGGAATAAACAGATCAGATAGCTTCCAAGATTTGGTTGATAGAGTTGTCCAAAGGTTGATTGGTTACAAACAAAATATCCTATCATACGATGGGAAGGAAGTTTTACTTAAGGCGGTGGCTCAGGCCATTCCAACATATGCAATGTCAGTCTTTAAACTCCCTAAACAGATAACAAAAGGGATCACAGATGCTATGTCCCGTTACTGGTGGGGAGATGAAGATGTGAAAAATCATATGCATTGGTTCGCCTGGTGGAAGATGTGCATACCAAAGAAAAGAGGAGGCATGGGTTTCAGAGATATATCATGTTTTAATTTAGCGATGCTAGCCAAACAGGTCTGGAGGATGTTATGTGAGACAGACTTCCTTTGTACATGTGTGCTGAAGGCGAGGTATTTCCCTTCTGGCGATCTTCTAAATGCTGAAATTGAAAAGGGTTGTTCGTATACCTGGCAAAGCATACATGCAGGCATCCAATGTTTTAGGAAAGGGTACGTATGGCGGGTGGGAGATGGTACGGAAATAAACATTTGGGATGATCCGTGGATTCCCAATAGCCCGTCAAGGAAGGTTTTGACTGAGCGACGGAATATTGTGCTTACGTCAGTCTCAGAATTGATCAACCCGGATGCGAAGGAAAGGGACGAACAGCTAGTAAGGAGCCTCTTCTTGTCAGTTGATGCGGCAAGAATTCTTAAAATTCCCCTAGCAGTTGGTTATATGGAGGATTTTGTTGCTTGGAATTATACCAAATCGGGCCTATTTACCGTCAGGTCCGCTTATTTCATCGATGGGAGTTTCAGCATGGGAGGAAATTGGCTAGGACGAGCCCTCCGAGCACCACTGCTGTGAACCCTGTCTGACAGCAAGTGTGGAAACTTCAAGTCCCGGCAAAGGTAAAGATTTACTGTTGGAGGGTCTTGCATGGGACTATTCCATGTAATAGTATTCTCGCTAATCGACACATACAAACTAGTAGTATTTGCCCTGTCTGCAAAATCCATTGTGAGGATATCAAGCATGCTACCTTCTCATGTGGCCGAGTGTCTGAAGTCTGGGATAATTTGGGTGTGGATGACACCATAGCTGCAGCGTGTGGACATGAAAATACAGGCCCCGGTGCCTTGGAAGCCATACTGCAAGGTCACATTTCGAGACCTACTTATATCTCGGGTGTGGGATTTAAGGAACTTGTCGCGACGACTTGTTGGTATACATGGTGAGAGCGGCGTCGTATTGCGCGGGGCGAACTGGTTCAGACCACTGCTCGCTCAGCACAAGGTATCGCTGCCATTGCTTTGAATTATGCGAGAGCAGCAAAGCCAGCAAGCAAGATTCGGAGACACGGCTGGGAGCGACCTGCTGATGGTTTCGTAAAGTTGAATGTTGATGCGGCGTTCTCTGTTGATCAGGGAAGTGGAGCCACTGGAGCTGTCATCCGCGACGATCAAGGCAGATTCATATCGACGAGCGCATGTGCTATCAGTTATGTAGCGGATGCCCCTACAGCCGAAGCTCGCTCTATCCGGGACGGATTGATCCTAGCAAGCAACTCAGGATGCAACAATATCATTGTAAATTCAGACTGCATGGAAGTAATTCAGACCATGCAGGATGATGGCAATTCGACTGGTGTGGCAGCTGCTATTTATGAGGAGTGTAGCTTTTTAGCTAGAAATTTTTCCAGTATTTCTTTTGTTCATTGTCCCAGGGAAAGTAATAAGGTAGCTCATTTGCTAGCTAGTTAAGTGGAGTGACCTCTAACCACTACGTGGTATGTGGATCCGCCTATTTTCATTTTAGATGCTTTAGCAAATGATGTAAACTTATTTGAAGAGCAATAAAATGCCAGAAGGCTTTCCCTCAAAAAAAAACAAGCACGACATTTAGCTAAAAGAATACTGTAGCTTTCTGAAGAAGTAGAAATCAATTGCAGAACGCTCAGCAGAACAGGATGAAGCCCTTGATAGACGCAGCCATTGGTGACTTTTGCGGCAACAACGGCACCTTGTTCCCCGGAAAGATGGTGATCGCCGACTTGGGCTGTTCTTCTGGCCCAAATGCGCTAACACTGGTATCGACTGCCGTCGAGGCCATCATGAGCCACTCCCTTCAGTTCCAGCATCCACCACCAGAAGTGTTTGTGCTCCTCAATGACCTTCCTCACAATGACTTCAATATGGTTGTGAAGAGCCTGGTCACGCTCCATCAAAGCAACAACAAGTTTGTTCTTGTGACTGGTGTCACACCAGGGTCGTTTTATGAGAGGCTCTTCACTAGTTACTCCATGCATCTTATATGCTCATCCAACAACTTGCATTTGCTCTCAAAGGTGTGGACCTATCACCCATCCACTCATCAATGGATTTATCCATTGCATTACTTGTCAATTTTGTAAGCAACACCTTATCTTTACAGGCTCCTGAAGATTTGATGAGGAACCATATCCCTGCGTACGACACGGATGAACATGCTACGCATGAAAGGCTCCGTATGGTCCGTAAGGCTTATGCGCGGCAGTTCAGGAAAGACTTTACCCTCTTCCTGAAGCTGAGAGACAAAGAATTGGTTCCAGGAGGCCGAATGGTTCTTTCCCTTGTAGGGAGGTGTTCTGATGTAATCGCCTCCAATTTCTTTCACATCTGGGAAACCGCAGCTCAGATTCTAGGTGTTATCGCCTCAGAGGTACATCATTATTTTTTCTTCTTCTCCAGCATAGCATTCTATAATTCGCTCATGAACGCTGAGTATTTGAGCTCCTGACCTTATGGTATGGTTGACAGGGTGTCATCGCCAAGGAGAAATTTGATTCTTTCTACATTCCTATGTATGGACCCTCTGCTGAAGAGCTGAAGGAGATCATCGAAGAACAGGGCTCATTTTCTATCAGGGATATGCGGGTGTATGATCCTAGGGCTGATATGGACAGAGCGCTTTTCACCCCAAGCTGGTTGGCGAAACAGAAGGGAGCCATATTTGAGCCGATAATAGTCGAGCATTTTGGAGCAGTCATGGATGAATTTGAGAGGGTCACAGAAAGGCGCTTGAGCCTCGAGGGAGGCATGCAGGGCGATCATGCCAGAACCTCGCGAGCTGTGCTGGCCGTATCCCTTGCAAACGCATGATGATCATGCTTACGGGACGCACCACATTCTTTGAGGCAGCAATATCTGCTGCTTCACCGTGTAAACTGCATTCTGTGGTGTTCTGGTATTCATGGATGCAGAAGCGATTAATAAAGAGTGAACTATCATGCATAGGATAATAGATTAGCAAAATGGTCGTGGTTGTGGCGGCGCTTCCTCTTTCCTCGGCGGCGCATCCCGCTTCCCCAACCTCCCACCGTCGCCGGCGCCCCAAAGGAAATACCATGGCATGCACTCAATAATTAAGAGTTCCATTTGAAGAACAACAATGAGTGTGGGGGCATGGGTGGCGGAGATCACCAACCACGACACTCACGAGAGGATTTGGATTGGCTCTTCCCAATCGGTGCCGCAGACGCCGTGGGAGTATGACATTGTATCGGTGCGCCTCCAGACATAAACGCGCCGCTCAACTTCCCCGACAGCCTGCTATAGTTGACGCCCGTCGATCCTGGGTGACAACTGCATGCGAGCTGGAGAAAAGGTTGAGAGCCTGCTAGTGCCTTGAGGTGGAGCAAGTCGATAGGGTGTACATGGCGAAGCATCCGCCTATACCCGTAGCGCACAAGGAGGAGCACCGCGGTACGTGTTCTACAAGTCTGGGTGGCGATGGTCATCCACCGGTGCTCCAGTGACGATGACAATGATGGCGATGGCGGTGGTGATGGAGCGGATGAGGGCACCAGCAGCGGAGCGGGTGAGGGCACTGCCCCCATGACTGACTCGTACTGGGAGTAGTTTTTTACATTCTATTATGCAATCTTAATTTAAATTTTATTCAATGTTTTGTAAAGTTGTTTGATAATGCTTGAATTTCATTTAAATTTTGGTTGAATGGAGTTCAAATGAAGTTTGATGACATAATTTGAATGAAATGTGCACCGAAATTATATTCATTATTGAAGGAGTTAAGTTTAGGGATTCAGTTAGAAACCGTACTTTTTACAGGAGGAAATATACTCAAGGGATACTCAAACATTTACTCCGTTAAATTTTAGGGGATCAGATCACTGGTGGAAAAAGGGCCTTTGGTCGCGGTTCGCAACTGCCATTAGTCGCGGTTGCGCAACCGCGACCGAACGGGCGCGACTAAAGGCCCCACCGTTTAGTCGCGGTTGCTTAAGAACCGCGACTAAAGGCCCGTCCACGTGGGCGCCAGGTGGCCGTCGGGGCGGAGGACCTTTAGTCGCGGTTCTTCTGGCCAACCGCGACTAAAGGCCGCCGCAGGTTTAGGGTTTTAGCCCCCCCCCCCTTAAACCTGTTTTCTGTTTAATTTGTATTGTTTTATTTCTTTTGTGCTTTATTTTAATTTTGAAGGAGTTTCACATATTCTACGGTACTACATACATGCATATGAATGTACAATTTCAAACAAATTTGAAATTAGAACCAAAAAGAATTCAAGAGGAATATACAATATATATTCAATATCATCGGATGACCATATACAATTTTGAACAAGTTTCCATACATAATTTAATGCATATAAAGTTCTACGTCCTCGTAATGGTGTTCTCCTTTAGGATGGAGGACTTCCCTCCTGAACTATCCAGCTAGTTCCTCTTGAAGTGGTCGGAAGCGAGCTTCTGGACTAAGCATCATCCGGAGGTTATTCCTCTGAGCATTGGTATCACTCGGAACCCGCTTAGAGGTGTATCTCCGGATCATCTCACAGACATAGTATGCACATAGATTGGTCCCCGCTGGCTGAATATCCTCACCATTCTTAGCCTTTGCCCTTTTGAATTCTAGCTCTATTTTGAATTCACCGACCTTTGTATCTACGAACCGTCTCCAAACCCTACGAGGCAAAGAAAATTAAATGAACAAGAGAGTTATTAGTTACTTGATATTAGGAAATGAACGAAATAGGCCGATCGATATAGAGCGCAAATGAATGAAAATAATTACTTCTGCAGCATTCTTCTCATGTCGACCCAAAGCTTTGGATCCTTATTCAGAGAGTCGTGGACGAGACATTCTGAGGTGTCAACTTTAATTACTAGTAGAATCCAGTGGAACCTGCGGACACGATACATGCACAGTACGTCATGCATAACTCATCGATTAGCCGGCCACATACCATGCATGGATAAACAAAAGAGAATGTGCTCAAGACAGAAACACTCACCCAAAATGGTAAGGAAATAGAATATCACTTTTGAGTTCCTGCTTTGTAAGAAACTGCCACAGGTCTGCCTCCATGTCGGCGGGGTGATGCTCCAACACATATCCATTAACGATGTGTGGGTCAATGAACCCAACATCATGGATGTTCCTTACTCTGCATTCCTTAATCTTCATTCTGCATGTATAATAGCGGACACAACAATATAGTTAGGACATATATATAGTGCAGGCAATATGAACGAGATGGGGTAGAAATAAATCACTTACAGAACGTAGCAACTGATGATAGATTTGTCGAGCTCGCGCAGATTGAAAAGCTGGAACAATTCACTCAGATGAATTTGTACATAGTAATGTTTGAAGTGATGCTCATATCTAACTTCCGCATAAATATATTCTTTGGCGTTTTTATTTTTTATGTAACCCTTGTACCATTTCAGCAGACCTTTCATTTGTGGAGGTAGATCCTGTTCCTGCGCAGGCTCGACGAGAGGCCCATTCTTCACATATGTAATTACTACCTCCTTCACTGGCGCCTCATCAAGGCCTAACAGTTCACGAAGAGTAATACCTAAGTTGGCCGCTTGTTCTCTGGCACTCGTTACAGTCAATCCATGTGCTGCCGCAGCTGCTATGATATCGGGGTCATCGGACCGGCGGCTTTCACTATAAGCGGGGCAATCGATTGTTTACTTTCTTCCCCGAGCTGGGCAACTCGTTTCCCTCTTTTTTTACTTTCTAATTCCGTTTTCTCGGCCTCCTCCAAGGCTTTGTTCTCCTGGTTCTCCGCCCGCTCTTTCTTCTCCTTCAACATGAGTGCCTGCCTACGAAGTTCACGTGCATAGTCGTCAGGCAGATTCTTCGCGACTTGGGACGGTGTGCTCAAAAATGACTTAGCCCACTTCTTTTGCTCATCAGAAAATACTGGCTTGGGCTCGGGCTCTCTTTTCTTCTTGCAGTCCGCCTTCCATTTCTCATGATCAGCAGCTGCGGCCGCGGCAGTTTCCTCGGCACTACGTTCCCAAGGCCTTGTGGGGAGAGGCTTCAATGATGGCTCCGGTACCTTTGTGGTCTTAGGTACATAAGGGTCCGGGTTAATAATCCAGGACTGCTTCTGCTTCTTTGCCGGAGGTGGATTGGGGGGCGGCGTCTGATCACCCACCGGACGAGGACTGGGGGGCGGCGTCTGATCACCCACCGGACGTTGTGGACTGGGGGGCGTCGGCTGACGTGACGGAGGTGTAGGTGAACCGCCACCACCGTAGGGGGGTGGACTTGTTGTCCTTGGCGCCTCGCCTGGAAACTTGATAAACTTCTTTTGCCATAGAATGAAATGGCGCTTGACATCTCCAAGTCTTTTCTCCCCTTCAGGTGTAGCAATGTCAATCTCCAGGTCCTCAAACCCTTGGACTATGTCCTCCACCGTGACACGAGCATAGCCATCTTGAATGGGGGTGTTGTGGTGGAGTGCTCCAGGTAAACATGGTAAAGCACTGCCGATGGCTACCTTCATGGACATGTTCCCGATAGGATAATACAGATGACATTCTTTCATCTCCTTTATATCGTCCACGGGGTAGCGAGGAGGCTCCGGTGCAGTAATTTCGACCACCAGAGGCTCCGGTGCAGTAATTTCGACCACCAGAGGGTCCGGTGCAGTAATTTCGATCGTCGGTGCATCTGCACCAGCCAGTGGGGCCTCCATGGAAGCCACACTGCTTCTCCGCTGCTGGCTTCTGAGATCCGCTGGATGATCTTCATGCTGCGCCCGAGCTGCATCTCGTTCGGCTACTAGTACACTCACGGTTTTCTTCATCACATCCATTTCCGATGCCAACCGCGCCACAACATCTGCTTCCCGATCCATCTTTCTCTTCCGGCTTCTGTAACCGTACGGGTCATCGTTCTGGGGGAACCCTATTTTCCACGGAATGTGCCCCATGCCTCGTACACGTCCTCCGTGTTCAGGATTCCCGAGGGCTTTTGTCAGCGCGTCGTTCTCTCTGTTGAACTTGATCTTCCCCTCTTGAGCATCCCTCATTGCGTCAATAAGGGCTTGGGTGGGTTTAATTATTTTGCCCCGGTAAACACAGTCCCCTGTCTCCGGGTTCAGCGTTCCCCCATGCCCGTACCACCAGCTTTTGGCCCTTGGGTCCCATCCCTCCGTACCTGGACGGATTCCTCGCGCCCTCAGCTCGTTCTCCATCTTCTCCCACCTAGGCTCCCAAAGGCGATACCCTCCTGGCCCCATAATATGATTGTACTCCTTCTTAGCCGCATTTTCCTTATTTTTTTGTCGATATTTGAATGAACTGCTCCGATTTCTTTTGCTTCACAAATTCTGGCCAATCATGTTTCAGTTTCTCATATTGTCCTTTGAAATCCGGAGTCTTGTTCTGCATGACAAAGTCATGGGCTAGATTTTGCTTGAATTTCCGGAATGCGTCGGCCATCTTATGAAGACGAACTGTTTGACTAGCCTCCTCCTCTCCTTGTTTTCCTCAATCTTGTTACCCTCCTCATCGAATTTGTTGTATTCCGGAGGTAGAACGAAATGTTCCATAAGCTTTTTGAAGCAATCTTTTTTTGTTCTCTTATCGACAAAAGTGAAACCAGCAATTCGTGCCTTCTTTGGCTTATTCCACTCCTGGACGGTGATCGAGACGTTGTCTCTAACAATGGCTCCGCATTGGTTGACAAACTTGGTGGCGTTCTTGCGGGGCTCCAGCGGCCTGCCGGTTGCAATGTCGACAACCTCGATGGTGCATGTTTCTCCTTGTTTCATCGTCTTGGTTGCGCCACGCTTTGACGACGTACTCGATTGTTTCGACGATCCGGCCGAGGGCTAAAATAAGAAAGAGAGTCGCGCGCGTTAGTCCACACATATTTATTCAAATCAGTTAGTTTGTATCACCAGAGGCTCAATGTATATATATATACCTCGGCGCCGGAGGTGGTTGCTACTTCCATTTGAAGATCGTCGTTTATCGACGTTTGTTCGGCATCATCTTGCTGACGGCGCCCTTCATCTTCACCGTCAAGGTTCAGATAAGAAGAGATATCATCTTCTTCTTGTCCGGTCGGCACATATAGAATATCGCCGTTTATGATGCCGAACATATGTGCTTCACCGTCCGGATCATAGTTGTCCATAATCGGGTCAGCTCTATCGTCCGCCATTATGTCAGTCCTGAAAACATGTAGTAA
>NC_041385.1:783151539-783178634 GCF_002162155.2 Triticum dicoccoides | reverse complement strand
GGCGAGGGCGGCGGCGGGCGGCGTCGAGGGCGAGGGCGACGGCGGGAGGCGTCGAGGGCGAGGGCGACGGCGGCAGGCCTTCGGCGCGGCAGAGAATCGGAGAAGACGAGAAATGGAGGCGACGGGCCCTTGTATTTATAGCCGCCCCATTAGTCGCGGTTGGGGAGGCGACCCGCGACTAAAGGGTACCTTTAGTCGCGGTTGGGGAGGCGACCCGCGACTAAAGGGTGACCTTTAGTCGCGGTTGGGGAGGAGACCCGCGACTAAAGGGCGTTTTTGGCGGGGTTTTGTTCCCGCGCGCAACGACCTTTAGTCGTGGTTGGGCAGGCCAACCGCGACTAAAGGTATTCTTAAAATACATTTTCTTTTTCAAAATGTTAAAAATACAAATAATATATCGAAAAATTCAGAAAAATAAAACTAATTCAATTCAATATGTTAAAAACACAAATATTATATCAAAAAATTCAGAAAAATAAAACTAATTCAATTCAAAATTCTAAAAATACAAATAATATATCAAAAAATTAAGAAAAATAAAACTAATTCAATTCAAAATGTTAAAAATACAAATAATATATCGAAAAATTCAGAAAAATAAAACTAATTCAATTCAATATGTTAAAAACACAAATATTATATCAAAAAATTCAGAAAAATAAAACTAATTCAATTCAAAATTCTAAAAATACAAATAATATATCAAAAAATTAAGAAAAATAAAACTAATTCAATTCAAAATGTTAAAAATACAAATAATATATCAAAAAATTCAGAAAAATAAAACTAATTCAATTCAAAATTTTATACGCCTAGGCAGGAGTATGACTAAATCACTCCAAATTTCATGTATCATCAGTGGTATCTCGAATCATTCGAAAATGGACACCAAACACATCACGGGTAATATAATTCACATGATCCATTCAACAAAGTTTGGTACAATAAATTATTACACATCATTTCTTCCCTTGTGTCCCTGCTTGCTTACGATTGTGCCGTATCCATGGAGCATCCTCATCATTTAACTTAATGCTTGGGTCGGTGTTCACTTTGAAGGGCGGAATTTCAGCAAACATAGTATAATCTTCTGACATGTCTGTCTTGTCCTCCACTCCCACGATGTTTCTTTTCCCTGAAAGAACAATGTGGCGCTTTGGATCATCGCACGATGTACTGATCGTTTTCTTATCTTTCCGTTTCCTCGGTTTGCTACTCATGTCCTTCACATAGAAAACCTGAGCGACATCTTTCGCTAGGACGAATGGTTCGTCAAGGTAACCTAGATTGTTGAAATCCACCATTGTCATTCCGTATTGCTGGTCCACCTTTACCCCACCTCCTGTTAGCTTGAACCATTTGCACCGGAACAAAGGGACCTTAAAGGAGGGTCCATAGTCAAGTTCCCATATCTCCTCTATGTAACCATAATATGTGACCTTTTGCCCATTCTCGGTTGCTGCATCAAAGCGGACACCACTGTTTTGGTTGGTGCTCTTTTTATCTTGGGCGATCGTGTAAAATGTATTCCCATTTATCTCGTACCCTTGGAAAGTCGTTATAGTCGAAGATGGTGTCCTGGCCAACATGTACAGCTGATCTACAACATCATTGTCATTCATTAAATGTTTTCTCAACCAACTGCCGAAAGTCTCCATGTGGGCCTTCCTAATCCAGGATTCAGGCTTCCCCGGGTTGTCCGAGCGTAAAATATTCTTGTGTTTCTCAAAGTACGGAGCCACCAAGCTGGAATTGGTCAGTACAGTGTGGTGTGCTTCAGTCAGAGAATGGCCGTCCATACATGTCGTTGATTTCCTTCCGATCGTGCCTTTTCCACTTAGTCTCCCCTCATGCCGCGATCGAGGAAGACCAATCGGCTTAAGGTCAGGAACAAAGTCAACACAAAACTCAATTACCTCCTCATTTCCATAGCCCTTGGCGATGCTTCCTTCTGGCCTAGCACGGTTACGAACATATTTCTTTAATACTCCAATGAACCTCTCGAAGGGGAACATATTGTGTAGAAATACAGGACCGAGAATGAAAATCTCTTCGACTAGGTGAACCAAGAGGTGCGTCATAATATTGAAGAAGGATGGCGGGAACACCAACTCGAAACTGACAAGACATTGGATCACATCGTTCTGTAACCGTGGTAGATCTTCTGGATTGATTACCTTCTGAGAGATTGCATTGAGGAATGCACATAGCTTCACAATGGCTACTCGAACATTTTCCGGCAGGAGCCCCCTCAAAGCAATCAGAAGCAATTGCGTCATAATCACGTGGCAGTCGTGAGACTTCAGGTTTTTGAACTTTTTCTCTGCCATGTTTATTATTCCCTTTATATTGGACGAGAATCCAGACGGGACCTTCATACTGCTCAGGCATTCAAAAAAGATGACCTTCTCTTCTTTGGTCAGAGCGTAGCTGGCACGACCTTGAAACCATTCCGGATGCCGGTCATCAGGGTCTTTCAAACGTTGCTGGTCCTGCCGTGCTTCCTTTGTATCATTTGTCTTCCCATACACGCCCAAGAAGCTTAGGAGGTTCACGCAAATATTCTTCGTAACGTGCATCACGTCGATTGCAGAGCGGACTTCTAGGACTTTCCAATATTCTAGCTCCCAGAATATAGATTTCTTCTTCCACATGGCTGCGTGCCCGTCAGCTCCCTTCGGAACTGATTGTCCGCCAGGACCCTTTCCAAAGATGACTTTCAAATCCTTGACCATATCAAATACCTCAGCACCAGTGCGTTCCGCAGGCTTCGGCCGGTGATCAGCCTTGCCGTTGTAATGCTTGCCTTTCTTTCTTACTGGATGAATTTTCGGAAGAAATCGACGATGCCCAAGGTACACGTTCTTCTTACAATTTGGCAAATGTACACTTTCAGTCTCATGTAAGCAGTGCGTGCATGCATTGTATCCCTTATTTGACAGTCCCGAAAGGTTACTAAGAGCAGGCCAATCGTTGATGGTTACGAAAAGCAACGCTCGTAGGTTAAATTCCTCTTTTTTGTGCTCATCCCACACATGGACACCAGGTCTGCCCCACAGCTGTAAAAGTTCATCAACTAATGGCCTTAGGTACACATCGATGTCATTGCCGGGTTGCTTCGGACCTTGGATGAGCACTGGCATCATAATGAACTTCCGCTTCATGCACAACCAAGGAGGAAGGTTGTAGATGCATAGAGTCACGGGCCAGGTGCTATGGCTGGAGCTCTGCTCGCCAAAAGGATTCATGCCATCTGTACTTAGACCAAATCTTATGTTCCTTGCGTCAGCTGCAAAATCTTTGAACTCTCTGTCGATCTTTCTCCATTGCGTTCCATCTGCGGTGTGTCTCAACTCCCCGTCCGACTTACGGTCCTCTTTGTGCCATCGCAACAACTTGGCATGCTCTTTGTTCCTGAACAGACGTTTCAACCGTGGTATTATAGGAGCATACCACATCACCTTGGCGGGAACCCTCTTCCTGGGTTTCCCGCCCTCAACATCGTCACCAGGGTCATCGCCTCTGATCTTATAACGCAATGCAGTGCATACCGGGCATTCATTCAAATTCTCGTATTCACCGCGGTAGAGGATGCAGTCGTTGATGCATGCATGTATCTTCAGAACCTCTAAACCTAGAGGGCAGACAACCTTCTTTGCTTCATACGTACTGGCGGGCAACTCGTTATTCTTTGGAAACATATTCTTCAACATTTTCAGCAAGTTTTCAAATGCCGAGTCAGCTACACCTGCCTGTGCCTTCCATTTCAGCAAATCCAGTGTGCAGCCCAGCTTTTTCAGACCATCATCGCATCCAGGGTACAACGACTTTCTGTGATCCTCTAACATGCGATCCAAATTCTCCCTCTCCTTTTCAGTTTCGCAGCGTCTCCGTGCATCAGCAATGGTCCGACCAAGACCATCAACGGTCTCATCACGTGCCTCTTCTTCACCTTCACCTTCACCTTCCCCTTCACCTTCCCCTTCACCTGCCCCTTCACCTTCCCCTTCACCTTCAGCATCCTCCATGAAAGTATCACCGAAATGAGCAAGATAGCTTTCATCGATGAAATCATCCCCTTCTTCATCTTCTTCCATTATAACCCCTCTTTCTCCATGCTTGGTCCAATAATTATAGCTTGGCATGAAACCGTGCCGAAGCAGGTGCAGGTGAACTTCTCTTGAGGAAGAGTAACCCTTCTGATTCTTACAGTCAACACATGGACAGATAACAAAACCCTTCTGCTTGTTCGCATTAGCCACTACGAGCAAATCTTTCAAACCCGTAGTGAACTCGCGGGAGAGTCGGTTACCGTACATCCATTGCCGATTCATCTGCATTATTATAATATAAAATATATAATTAACCATCATGCATTTGTTAAAGTAACTAGCTATAAACAATAGAAATTAAACAATGAACAACACACATGCATATTTTATCAATGACACACATGCATGAAAGGTTCAAGTTGCTAACCGCGATCGAGGAGGAACCTCAAGTGTGGCTCCAACACTTCATATCATGTTTGTTTCACGCTGTTGGGCATTTCATCAAACACCTTGTGTGCATAAGAGGAACCAAAAGCAAACCTACACCCACTTGTGAAGAGAAGTGGCACCAAATGGCTAAGTGAGTGCGCTGAACTGGTATATATAGGGGAGGAGCTTTAGTCGCGGTTGGCCAGGCCAACCACGACTAAAGGCCTTTGGGCACCTTTAGTCGCGGTTGGCCTGGCCAACCGCGACTAAAGCCCCTCACGTGCACCAGCTGGCCACCGAGCGCCCTGGCCCAAGCCTTTGGTCGCGGTTCGTCTGCCGAACCGCGACTAAAGACTTCATTAGTCGCGGTTCCTACAGTTTCGCGACTAATGGGGCTGGACGGAAGCCTCTTTTTCTACCAGTGGATAGAGGTGCTATCAGTCAATTTAACCATGTAAAACTCCCTCATCCCTCCTTCTCATCTCATTGTGTCCCCCGTGTTGTCCTGCCTAGCGACCCGAGGGAGATCTAGATCGTGCACCATCATTCTCTTGTCCATCCTCATCCTATATACTTAAGAAGTTCACCCACACTACTTGATTTATCTCAACATGCAGCATAGCCATGTCATCAGCCATTCACATCCAGCCACGTCACACAGTCCCACTCAAGAGCCTTTTGTTATAGCTTACACGGGGGACCCACCAAAGTACAGACATACGCATCAGCATTCGGTTACTAGCAGTGGACCCGCCATAGGCTGACCACGAACGCCTCTTTCTCCCCACGTCCGCCAGTTCCGCCGCAAACAAATCGCTGTCGATTCGATTCCCCTTCCGGCTTCTGTAACCGATGACTCAATCTTATATCCACCACCGTTTGCTAACCCTCCTTGAGACTGACCCGGCGAGGTGCAGGGCCGCTGCCCAGCGATTCCCGGCGAGGAAGGCACGCCATATGGTGTAACTCCGGTAGGCCGCCACACGATCTCCGCGACGTCGCCTTGACCCTGCTACGCCGCATCCCCATTGGCGCCACCACGGGTGACATCGGCGAGCCATCCCGCGCGCCGCGACCCCAATGCGAGCGATGTCGTTCCGGTGACCCCGGCTACTAATTGGGCGTCCACCCTTCCACCTATCGCTCCAGCTGCTATTGGGGTGGCCATTCCCGTGGGCATCTGGTGGCCGGTAGAGATCTCCTGGACCAGATCTGCCGACAACTCAATGCACGAAGGAGTTCTCCGTGAGTTCAATCCTAGCTATGTAGCCCTTGTGGAGAAGTACCCAGGAAGGAGGTGGAATCAGCTGTTGACTATGCCTTTGCCTACGCATCCATCCGTTTACGGGTGACCACAATTGGTAAGATGTAGGACAACTAGGCCACAAATTGATCTGATATCAAATGGTGTAGATTAGTAGATACAACATATAGATACGGTCCACTGGGATGGTCATAGTTTAACCATCTTTCTTCAATGTTATATACTGCAGTCATCTATTTTTTACTATAATTTTCCTTGATTTTCTTCAAAAGTATTGATATATTATGACTATTTTCATCATATCATGCCTTTTCATTGTGAAATATGCAAATGCATCATTGCTGACTATGTACTTTCATTCTTTTTACTATCTTAGGAACCGAGAAGATAAAAAGAAGGTTTCTGTTTCATCTCCCCCGACGCTCTCTGGCCAACAGATGCACATACCTCACCCCATTAATACCATGCAGATGCTACGTTTAAAAACCCTTTTGTAATGCCATCGTCATTCAGCCCGCACGCCTGCTCGCATCCACATCTCGGAACCGACCTCCATTCTGGTAGCACCCCCTGTTTTCAACCACCTAAAGATTCCTCGATTGAAAAGTGCTCGATGTTTTACTTCATAAGTCTTTTGCTGGTTGAATTGACTTGATCCATCTAGGAGCGGGCATAGGGGGGGGGGGTCGGGGTAGAGGGGCAGGGAGAACCGCCCATGAGACTCATAAGCGTGCGGATCCAGTCCAAACGGATCAGGACCTTGTTGATACTGCTACCAGCCCTGCAAAAGGAAAGGTGGCAAGGGACCTTGATCTCCAGATCTCTGGGAGGAAACGTCTAAGCTTCGAAACGCCAAGTGCTACTACCAATCCCTCTGCTGCTGCAGGTTCTGGTGGGGCGGTGGGAAATGAGATGGTGGTTTTTAATGGAGGGAGAGAAGTTAACCCAGAGAGGAAGGAGGATGACTACGGGGACTCTCTGTCCCAAGACTGAAAGAGGACCAAGTTAGGCATTATCACTGTGATGGATTCCAGTGACAAAATATCGGCGGGCTCTGAGAGGGAGCCTGTCCGGTCGCAATGAAAATACTGAGTTGGAACTGCCGGGGGTTAGGGAAACCCCCGGCAGTTAGAGCGCTCCTGGAGCTTCAGGGGCGCGTAAGACCTGATGTGATTTTTCTGTCTGAGTCACATCTGACTGTTGCTAGGGCAGAGAAAATGAAGAGAAAGTTGTCCTTTGATGAGATGATAATGTGGGAAAGTGATGGCAGAAGTGGTGGTTTGGTACTCTTCTGGCAGAATGGTTTAAACGTGACATCAAAGGAGGTTCACTCAAATTTCTTGGATATCCGAATTGACGAAAACAGTGGCTCGGGATGGCGGATCACTGGTCTATACGGAAAACCAAGCGGTGACAGAAAGCATTTGACTTGGGAGTATCTTCGCTCCCTGAAAAATATGGTCGATCTTCCTTGGATCGTACTTGGTAATTTTAATGAAATCCTCTTGGGACGTGAGAAGGAAGGCGGGGCACTGAGGTCCCAAAGAAATATGCAGAATTTTCGTGATGCACTGGATGATTGTAACTTGTTTGATATGGGTTACGTCGGGGACATCTTCACATGGCGAAGGGGAAGGATCCGGGAGAGGCTTGACCGGGCTGTATGTGACCAACGATGGGATAATCTTTTCCCTCTGGCCTGGGTGATCCATGGTGATTTCTCCAAATCAGATCACAGACCGATAGTGGTCTTTACGGAGTACCAGAGTAATGTAAGGGCAACACCTATAGTCCGAAAACAATTTTTTGAAGCTCGGTGGCTAGTCGAGGAAACTGTTGATGATGTGGTGGGCCAAGCGTGGGCAGCTGCTAACTCCGGCCCAGGGGGGCTGGCCCAAAAGGTGCGGGAGGTGCACTCGGCCCTGCATGCATGGGACAGGCAGGTTCTGAAAGAACCGTGGCACCAGCTGCGGACGCTGCAAGATGAGCTTAACCAGATCATGTCAGGGCCACTCACTGATGAGGCGACTGCAAAGATTCAGGAATTGCAGTTGAAGATTGAAAATGTCCATGAAAAGGAGGAGATCAAATACCTTCAGAGAAGTCATGCGACTTGGCTGAAACAAGGAGACCGAAATACTAGTTTCTTTCAAAATTTCGCTTCTATGCGGAGGAAGATCAATTGTATTAAAAAGCTCAAGGATGGGAATGGAGACTGGATTGAGGGCCCTGCTGCTTTAAAGTCACATATTCCAGCATCTCTTTTCTAGTGAATTGATGAATGAAAATGATGATGTAATAAACAAGGTTAACCCTTGCGTGTCTCATGAGATTAATGAAAGTCTTACAAAACCTTATACCCGGGAAGAAGTTAAGACATCACTGTTCAGCATTGGAGACCTCAAGGCGCCGGGGCCAGATGGTTTACATGCTATCTTCTTCAAGAGATATTGGTCTTTATTAGGGGACGAGCTCACAGATGAGGTGCTTCATGCTCTTAATACGAGTGTTATACCGGAGGAGTGGAATGACACCACCATTGTTCTCATCCCCAAAGTGGAGAACCCCGAGGAGGTAACAAAGTTTCGAACAATAAGCTTGTGTAATGTTATTTACAAAGTCATTTCCAAATTGTTGGCAGGAAGGTTGAAGCTAATTCTCCCAGAAGTGATTTCACCAAATCAGAGTGCTTTTGTGCCGGGGCGTCTAATTACTGATAATGTCTTGGTTGCTTATGAATCCTATCATACCATCAAGAAGAAGAGGACGGGGAAAAACGGCTTAGGTGCAATCAAGCTTGACATGCATAAAGCCTATGATAGAGTTGAGTGGAATTTTCTGGAAAAAATGTTGATTAAACTTGGTTTTAACTCGGGGTGGATCAAGATGATTATGGCATGTGTGACCTCGGTTAATTACCAAGTCCGAGTAAACGGGGAACAAACGACTAAATTTACTCCCACGAGGGGTCTCAGGCAGGGAGACCCCATATCACCGTATCTCTTCCTCCTGTGTGGCGAGGGACTCTCAAATCTGCTGATGAGGGAAGAGGAAGCAGGAATTATTGAGGGGGTGAAAGTATGCAGGCGCTCCATCTATTACACACTTACTGTTCGCGGATGATTCACTCATTTTAATGAAGGCGGACAGGAAAAATGCGGCACCCTTCGGAATGTCCTATTGGCTTACTGTAATGCCTCAGGGCAATTGGTGAGCGATGCAAATCTAGCATCTTTTTCAGTCCATGTACTTCTGTTGAGGTTAGGGATGAAATCTGCTCGGTGCTGAATATTATGACGGAAGCAATCACAGATAAGTATTTGGGCCTGCCTGCTCAAGTTGGAATAAACAGATCAGATAGCTTCCAAGATTTGGTTGATAGAGTTGTCCAAAGGTTGATTGGTTACAAAGAAAATATCCTATCATACGGTGGGAAGGAAGTTTTACTTAAGGCGGTGGCTCAGGCCATTCCAACATATGCAATGTCAATCTTTAAACTCCCTAAACAGATAACAAAAGGGATCACAGATGCTATGTCCCGTTACTGGTGGGGAGATGAAGATGTGAAAAAGCATATGCATTGGTTCGCCTGGTGGAAGATGTGCATACCAAAGAAAAGAGGAGGTATGGGTTTCAGAGATATATCATGTTTTAATCTAGCGATGCTAGCCAAACAGGTCTGGAGGATGTTATGTGAGCCAGACTTCCTTTGTACATGTGTGCTGAAGGCGAGGTATTTTCCTTCTGGCGATCTTCTAAATGCTGAATTGAAAAAGGGTTCTTCGTATACCTGGCAAAGCATACATGCAAGCATCCAATGTTTTAGGAAAGGGTATATATGGCGGGTGGGAGATGGTACGGAAATAAACATATGGGATGATCCGTGGATTCCCAATAGCCCGTCAAGGAAGGTTTTGACTGAGCGACGGAATATTGTGCTTACATCAGTCTCAGAATTGATCAATCCGGATGCGAAGGAAAGGGACGAACAACTAGTAAGGAGCCTCTTCTTGCCAGTTGATGCGGCAAGAATTCTTAACATTCCCCTAGTAGTTGGTTATATGGAGGATTTTGTTGCTTGGAATTATACCAAATCGGGCCTATTTACCGTCAGGTCCGCTTATTACACCGAATGGGAGTTTCAGCATGGGAGGAAATTGGCTAGGACGAGCCCTCCGAGCACCACTGCTGTGAACCCTGTCTGGCAGCAAGTGTGGAAACTTCAAGTCCCGGCAAAGGTAAAGATTTACTGTTGGAGGGTCTTGCATGGGACTATTCCATGTAATAGTATTCTCGCTAATCGACACATACAGACCAGTAGTATTTGCCCTGTCTGCAAAATCCATTGTGAGGATATCAAGCATGCTACCTTCTCATGTGGCCGAGTGTCTGAAGTCTGGGATAATTTGGGCGTGGATGACACCATACCTGCAGCGTGTGGACATGAAAATACAGGCCCCGGTGCCTTGGAAGCCATACTGCAAGGTCACATTTCGGGACCTACTTATATCTCGGGTGTGGGATTTAAGGAACTTGTGGCGACGACTTGTTGGTATACATGGTGGGAGCGGCGTCGTATTGCGCGGGGCGAACCGGTTCAGACCACTGATCGCTCAGCACAAGGTATCGCTGCCATTGCTTTGAATTATGCGAGAGCAGGAAAGCCAGCAAGCAAGATTCGGACACACAGCTGGGAGCGACCTGCTGATAGTTTCGTAAAGTTGAATGTTGATGCGGCGTTCTCTGTTGATCAGGGAAGAGGAGCCACTGGAGCTGTCATCCGCGACGATCAAGGCAGATTCATATCGGCGAGCGCATGTGCTATCAGTTATGTAGCGGATGCCCCTACAGCCGAAGCTCGCTCTATCCGGGACGGATTGATCCTAGCAAGCAACTCGGGATGCAACAATATCATTGTAAATTCAGACTGCATGGAAGTAATTCAGACCATGCAGGATGATGGCAATTCGACTGGTGTGGCAGCTGCTATTTATGAGGAGTGTAGCTTTTTAGCTAGAAATTTTTCCAGTATTTCTTTTGTTCATTGTCCCAGGGAAAGTAATAAGGTAGCTCATTTGCTAGCTAGTCAAGCGGAGTGACCTCTAACCACTACGTGGTATGTGGATCCGCCTATTTTCATTTTAGGTGCTTTAGCAAATGATGTAAACTTATTTGAAGAGCAATAAAATGCCAGAAGGCTTTCCCTCAAAAAAGAAAAAACAAGCACGGCATTTAGCTAAAAGAATACTGTAGCTTTCTGAAGAAGTAGAAATCAATTGCAGAACGCTCAACAGAACAGGATGAAGCCCCTGATAGACGCAGCCATTGGTGACTTGTGCGGCAACAGCGGCACCTTGTTCCCCGGAAAGATGGTGATCGCCGACTTGGGCTGTTCTTCTGGCCCAAATGCGCTAACACTGGTATCGACTGCCGTCGAGGCCATCATGAGCCACTCCCTTCAGTTCCAGCATCCACCACCAGAAGTGTTTGTGCTCCTCAATGACCTTCCTCACAATGACTTCAATATGGTTGTGAAGAGCCTGGTCACGCTCCATCAAAGCAACAACAAGTTTGTTCTTGTGATTGGTGTCACACCAGGGTCGTTTTACGGGAGGCTCTTCACTAGTGACTCCATGCATCTTATATGCTCAACCAACAACTTGCATTTGCTCTCAAAGGTGTGGACCTATCACCCATCCACTCATCAATGGATTTATCCATTGCATTACTTGTCGATTTTGTAAGCAACACCTTATCTTTACAGGCTCCTGAAGATTTGTCGAGCAACCATATCCCTGCGTACGACACGGATGAACATGCTAGGCATGAAAGGCTCCGTATGGTCCGTAAGGCTTATGCGCGGCAGTTCAGGAAAGACTTTACCCTCTTTCCTGAAGCTGAGAGACAAAGAATTGGTTCCAGGAGGCCGAATGGTTCTTTCCCTTGTAGGGAGGTGTTCTGATGTAATCGCCTCCAATTTCTTTCACATCTGGGAAACCGCAGCTCAGATTCTAGGTGTTATCGCCTCAGAGGTACATCATTATTTTTTCTTCTTCTCCAGCATAGCATTCTATCATTCGCTCATGAACACTGAGTATTTGAGCTCCTGACCTTATGGTATGGTTGACAGGGTGTCATCGCCAAGGAGAAATTTGATTCTTTCTACATTCCTATGTATGGACCCTCTGCTGAAGAGCTGAAGGAGATCATCGAAGAACAGAGCCCATTTTCTATCAGGGATATGCGGGTGTATGATCCTAGGGCTGATATGGACAGAGCGCTTTTCACCCCAAGCTGGTTGGCGAAACAGAAGGGAGCCATATTTGAGCCGATAATAGTCGAGCATTTTGGAGCAGTCATGGATGAATTTGAGAGGGTCACAGAAAGGCGCTTGAGCCTCGGGGGAGGCATGCAAGGCGATCATGCCAGAACCTCGCGAGCTGTGCTGGCTGTATCCCTTGCAAAGGCATGATGATGATGCTTACGGTACGCACCACATTCTTTGAGGCAGCAATATCTGTTGCTTCACCGTGTAAACTGCATTCTGTGGTGTTCTGGTATTCATGGATGCAGAAGCGATTAATAAAGAGTGAACTATCATGCATAGGATAATAGATTAGCAAAATGGTCGTGGTTGTGGCGGCGCTTCCTGTTTCCTCGGCGGCGCATCCCGCTTCTCCAACCTCCCACCGTCGCCGGCGCCCCAAAGGAAATACCACGGCATTCACTCAATAATTAAGAGTTCCATTTGAAGAACAACAACGAGCGTGGGGGCATGGGTGGCGGAGATCACCAACCACGACACTCACGAGAGGATTTGGACTGGCTCTTCCCAATCGGTGCGGCAGACACCGTGGGAGTATGACATTGTATCGGTGCGCCTCCAGACATAAACGCGCCGCTCAACTTCCCCGACAGCCTGCTGTAGTTGACGCCCGTCGATCCTGGGTGACAACTGCATGCGAGCTGCGGAAAAGGTTGAGAGGCCTGCTAATGCCTTGAGGTGGAGCAAGTCGATAGGGTGTACATGGCGAAGCATCCGCCTATACTCGTAGCGCACAAGGAGGAGCACCGCGGTACGTGTTGTACAAGTCTGGGTGGCGATGGTCATCGACCGGTGCTCCAGTGACGATGACAATGATGGCGATGGCGGTGGTGATGAAGTGGATGAGGGCACCAGCGGCGGAGCGGGCGAGGGCACTGCCCCCATGACCGACTCATACTGGGAGTAGTTTTTTACATTCTATTATGCAATCTTAGTTTAAATTTTATTCAATGTTTTGTAAAGTTGTTTGATAATGCTTGAATTTCATTTAAATTTTGGTTGAATGGAGTTCAAATGAAGTTTGATGACATAATTTGAATGAAATGTGCACCGAAATTATATTCATTATTGAAGGAGTTAAGTTTAGGGATTCAGTTAGAAACCGTACTTTTTAGAGGAGGAAATATACTCAAGGGATACTCAAACATTTACTCCGTTAAATTTTAGGGGATCAGATAGAGGTGCTATCAGTCAATTTAACCATGTAAAACTCCCTCATCCCTCCTTCTCATCTCATTGTGTCCCCCGTGTTGTCCTGCCTAGCGACCCGAGGGAGATCTAGATCGTGCACCCTCATTCTCTTGTCCATCCTCATCCTATATACTTAAGAAGTTCATCCCCACTACTTGATTTATCTCAACATGCAGCATAGCCATGTCATCAGCCATTCACATCCAGCCACGTCACACAGTCCCACTCAAGAGCCTTTTGTTATAGCTTACACGGGGGACCCACCAAAGTACAGACATACGCATCAGCATTCGGTTACTAGCAGTGGACCCGCCATAGGCTGACCACGAACGCCTCTTTCTCCCCACGTCCGCCAGTTCCACCGCAAACAAATCGCTGTCGATTCGATTCCCCTTCCGGCTTCTGTAACCGATGACTCAATCTTATATCCACCACCGTTCGCTAACCCTCCTCGAGACTGACCCGACGAGGTGCAGAGCCGCTGCCGAGCGATTCCCGGCGAGGAAGGCACGCCATATGGTGTAACTCCGGTAGGCCGCCGCACGATCTCCGCGACGTCGCCTTGACCCTGCTACGCCGCATCCCCATCGGCGCCGCCACGGGTGACATGGGCGAGCCATCCCGCGCGCCGTGAACCCCCTGCGAGCGATGTCGTTCCGGTGACCCCGGCTACTAATTGGGTGTCCACTCTTCCACCTATCGCTCGAGCTGCTATTGGGGTGGCCATTCCCGTGGGCATCTGGTGGCCGGCAGAGGTCTCCTGGACCAGATCTGCCGACAACTCAATGCACGAAGGAGTTCTCCGTGAGTTCAATCCTAGCTATGTAGCCTTTGTGGAGAAGTACCCAGGAAGGAGGTGGAATCAGCTGTTGACTATGCCTCTGCCTACGCATCCATCCATTTAAGGGTGACCACAATTGGTAAGATGTAGGACAACTAGGCCACAAATTGATCTGATATCAAATGGTGTAGATTAGTAGATACAACATATAGATACGTTCCACTGGGATGGTCATAGTTTAACCATCTTTCTTCGATGTTATATACTGCAGTCATCTATTTTTTACTATAATTTTCCTTGATTTTCTTCAAAAGTATTGATATATTATGACTGTTTTCATCATATCATGCCTTTTCATTGTGAAATATGAAAATGCATCATTGCTGACTATGTACTTTCATTCTTTTTACTATCTTAGGAACCGAGAAGACAAAAAGAAGGTTTCTGTTTCATCTCCCCCGGCGCTCTCTGGCCAACAGATGCACATACCTCACCCCATTAATACCATGCAGATGCTACGTTTAAAAACCCTTTTGTAATGCCATCGTCATTCAGCCCGCACGCCTGCTCGCATCCACATCTTGGAACCGACCTCCATTCTGGTAGCACCCCCCGTTTTTAACCACCTAAAGATTCCTCCGATTGAAAAGTGCTCGACGTTTTACTTCATAAGTCTTTTGCTGGTTGAATTGACTTGATCACTTCACAGGTCTCTTGCTACTCGAATTTGTACGAAAGCTCTCCTCTGTTAATATTTTTTTCCTTCATGAGCATTTGCACCTTTTATTTATAATCATAGGAATTTCTTTCTCTGGAGCTTTTCCAGTTCAGAGAACTTAACTTCACAATGGACATCAGAAGAGAAACAGATAACAATTACAAAGAAAATAAAATAGAAAAATATATGGATGAAACTAAGCAAGGGATATACTAGCCATGAGGTGCTTTCCAGATGTATAAGTCAATTTTATTTAGTCCATCCAGGTTTATTGTCTGTATAAGAAAGTTGATGTCAATATCCATGCATCCTTCCTCCCCTAGAAATCAATTTTCTAGAATGGTGTGATGTGTGCCTTGAGTTATCTTTTTATTGCATTGCAGTTGTAGGAAAATTTGTAGTTTTGGTGTTTGCGTGGAAGTAGTGTAAGTAGAAGCACACATCATATGGTATCATGATCGTTGCCCGGTACAATGGAATGTGCAGCTATTGTGTGACGTTGTGAAAGTGTTCTATCCTACACACCAGCTCGGACTCTTTTGCAGCATGTACGTTTGCAACCTCTATACCGGTGATTTTGCTCGACCCTGCGTGTACTACCTGCGATTGCAAATAGCGTACTAAACCATAAGTGCCAGGTATGCAGATGTATCAAGTACAAACTGTCTTTCATGAGTTTTAATTAATATACATGTATTCTTTAGCAGACAAACATTGTGACCGTGTGCTTTAGAATTATTTTTCTTGACATGCCATGTTCTTTGGAAATCAACTAATCATGTATATCAAGATGCAACTCTATTTCCCTTTTTGCTTTCCCCTGTTGGGGTCAATAGCTCCTGTGCGACACATTTGAGGTGAAATGGCTTGAGTGCGACGTTGTTCGAACGAATGGCTGTGGTGCGACACATTTGAGTAGGTAAATAGCCCACGCACGACATGGCTGTTAAACTGAACTGATGCCCTCGTAAGCTGTTGGGGGCTGGACCCACCACTTATCCACGTAAGCGCTGGACACACCACTTATCCACCTAAGCGCGGGACCCACCACTTGTCTACTCGCGGGACCCACCTCCTCGCAGCTAGAAGAGACGAGCGCCCGTGCCCGTCCGCCCGCCGCCGCCCATTCATCCCCTTTCCCCAATCTTTCTCTTCTCCGGCGACCTAGCGCAAATGTCTACCTCCTCCGCCACGCAATCAAAATGGCGACAATATGGACCAGTGCTGCTAACAAGGTGCCCTGAATGCCCACGCCCAGACCCTCTTAAACGGTTGGTCACTAAAAGGGATGACAATGGCAATCTTGGGCGGGAATTTGTGAAATGCTTGAGCAAACCAATGACAGGAAGGGATGGCAAGGTTAGATCTCAGTTGTTAGCCCGTTCTTTCGCTGTCTTTCGCTCTGATTTCTCCATATTTTGTTTTTTATCCCCGAATTTGGGATTTAGGGTTCATGTTGTTCTTTTCAGATCTTGAAGAAATGTTACCATTTTGAGTGGATTGATGAATATGTTGATAGGATTCAGTTTGAGGGCTACGTTAATTCGAGCGTGGCCGCAACCTGGGAGCTCAATTTGGGCGGGGTACCGCCGATTGCTGTGGAGAATACGGGGAGCTCGGGCGGAGGGGCGGGCAGAGTCGTGCCGATGGCGATGTATGCGCGCAATGCTGAACTTCATGCGGAGTCCGAACTGACCGAGGAACTGAAGAAGATCAAGAAACATCTAATGCAGATGATCGATTTGCAGAAGCAAGAAAATATCATGGCAGGGGGGTTCTATTGTTGTATCATTACTCTGTTTCTGTTTTATGTTCATCCGTCATTAGAATGGGCATTTAGGCCTGTCAGTGTAGAGGATGTGATCTGTGCGCAAGTAATGTATCTGAATTATCTGAATTGAAGCAGCAATTTGGAACACAAATTATTCAGTGTTCATGCTCTGTTTCCCCCATTTTTGTTCTTCAGTTAACAGGGTACACACCCAAATTCAGTTTCTAGTAAAAAAAACAAAACTGGGCTGCCGAATAGATGTTGGGCTGTAAGGAGATCGGGCTCAAGGAGACCAGCCCACCCGCGTAGGGGCACCAGCCCACCTCTATCTTCGGCAAATAAAATGTTACTTGTTTTTACTTTGGCCTTTTTCTTGCACTAAATTTTGTGATGGATCATTTTTTGATGCACTAAAACTAAATATTACTTGTTTTTATGCATGTCTACGGTTTCATTAACTAAATGAGTTGCATGCTTGCATGAAGTAAATTAGTTTGCATTACCTAGTTGCATGTCCATAGTGGGTTTGCATGGGGCTCCTAGTTGCATGTCTATGGTTTGGGTCATGACCCATTATTTGGCCAATATTTTGAAGATGGTGTGTGTGGTGATTGGGGTGTAGCAACCCGGGCCCGTAGCAACCCATAGCAATACACAAATAATGGAACAACCCATAACAATCTACAAATAATAGCACAAAATACACAATATATATAGTAGCATAACGATTATATAGAAGCATAACGATTGCAACACATAGTTCCACGATAGCCTTACAACTTAAAACACTAATACAACTTAATAACAGTAGCATAACGATTACAACTTAAAAACTAATACGATACGATACGATAGATCGGGGGGCACCAAACGCGGGTTCTTCTTCGGGTTCTTCTCTCCTCCTCCTCCGGGTGAACGCCGGGCCACCTCGCTCCTCCGGGCGACCTTCACTCGTCGTTGTTGATTGGGTACGGGAGCGTGTGCATAACGCCGTTGTTGGGGAAGATGGAGTTGAAGTCGGTGAAAATGTTATGGGTGGTGAAAGCTATGAACTCACAACCAACCCAATACACTCGCCCGAGGAGGTAGAAAGCATTGAATGGGTTAGTGAACGTAGCGAGGATCCCAACCACAACGCCGTTGTGGGTGACCTCCTCAACATGGTACATCCTTGGAGAGCCGCGGGGGAGGTGTCGGAAGCCGGCCGCAAGGAAGAACTCCGTCAACTCCCTTGCGCCCCTCCACCTGGAGATGGCCCAAACCCTAAGGGTACTCTCCACGTACACTCCGTTCGGGTAGAGCCTTTCCGGCACGGTTGGGGGGAGTTGGTAGGTGGGGGCGTTGTACTGCATGGTGGCGCCCGGTGGCTCGAGGGCTCGATCGGGTTTGATGGGGCAGAAGGAAGAAGGAGGGCAGAGGAGGAAGAGGATGGGGTGTGGATGAGGAGGAAGAGGAAGACGATAGTGCCCGGCTTAAATAGCCCAAGAGCGACGTGGTTTTTGATTTCTTCGAGTGGTTTCACTGGGTAGAATTAATGGGCGGGCGGCGTTTGGTGGTGCCCCATGGAAGTGTGTACACGAGCGTGGGAAACGGGCTGTGACAGTCGCGGGTCAAGGGGGACGGGATCACGCACGCATCTATGCCGTCGTGGGTCAAGGGGACACGCCTGCCCCGGGTTCTCTGCGTGTGCCGCCCGTGCATTCATGTCATAGCCCATCTTGCTAGGGCTAGCCGGCTAGAGGGCAACGTTCGGTCGATTTTTTTTAGGGCAACGTTCGGTCAATGTGAGTCGTGACAATAATGGATGGCTTCATTTACCCATCTTGTAACGGGCAGCACGCCGTTTGAACTGCATCTATACCCACATCGATACCCCATGCCAGTATTGCGTCCTCAAAGAGGAGCACGCCATGCACGGCACGCCATGCAGCGTTGGCTTTTTGGTTGTCTTCATTGGGCTACTGCATTGTGGCTTGGTGCATGCTTTGATGCGACGCTGCATCGGTTCTAATGGTAGGCATGCGACAGGTTACTGCGTTGATAGGGGTGGCGGGGCAGGACTACGTCGAGGCATGCATGCAACGACGGGGCAACGACGGGCGCAGTCCTGCGGGTGGGCATGCATGCAGGCCTGCGGGTGGGCACGGGCACGCATGCAACGATCGAAAGGGCACTGCGTAGGCTTGGTCCATGCACCGCGTCAACTCTTGCCGTTGGATTCAAATGAACGGTCCTGATGCTCCAACGAGAGAGGCTGATCCAAACCCCACCGCGTCAACCAATCAGCGCGTCTCATGCGGATCGCTGCACACTGTAGCTAACCCTAGCGCCTGATCTCAACCGTCCACGTACAACGATCGACGACCAGGTAGTGTGCAGGGTTTTGAGGGGTTTTGAGAGGGGTTTTGAGGGGTTTTGAGAGGTTTTCACTGATTAGGGTTGAGCCTAACTAATTCAAAAAAAATCAAAAAAATATAAAATGTGCGCACATAGTCTTATTATGTCGTATAGTAACGAGAAAAAAATATAAATATGGTTTACATACATTTTTACGAAAAATCCTTCACAAAATTGTCATTCCTCAAACAATGTAGTATGGAGTTCAAGGGAAAGAGTAGTCGGTACCCGAGAGTAGGTGGGGTTTTGAAAATGAAAAGTGTGAAAACCTTGTTTTCTCATTTTCATTTTGGATTGACTAAGAAAGATCTGAACTTACTTTTCTCATTTTCATGTTTTAAACTTGTTTTATATATAATTTTCTATTAAACCTTGTTTTTTCAAAAAGAAAAGAAAATAATAGAAAATTAATTCAATAAATAGTGAGACTTTAGATTTACACTATATAGGTAGAATAGATGTGTAGAAAAATTATTTGGCTGGTTTAGACAAAGTGCCAAAAAAACTTGCTTAAATATGAGGCCGTTTACCCTACCTTTGGAGGTCATTTGAAACACACTTTTCATGACTATGAGTTCAACTTACCAAAAGGGCTCGGAATGATCAGCAAGCAAACATATTTCAGTTGAGGTACTTTAGATAGCAATAAAACATCAATAGCCCAAATTTAAATTTAAATTTAAATTTAAATTTGAATTTTATTTGGCTGGTTTAGACAAACAAGTTCGAATAGAAATATGGGGACACATAGTGACTACCAGTACGCACCAAGTTACAAATATTATTACATGCCCCAAATTTTCAAACTGTTCTTTGTTCTACTTCTTCCTACCACGTCGTGTGCCCTTCTTCGCCTTAGCCCTTCTTGTTTTTGGTTCTTCAACACACACAAGTTCACTGATCATCTTGGTTTTCTTCACTGGTCTTTTCAACACCTCGCCAATACCCTCGTGATCAGTGTCTTCAGTCTCAATGTTGACACCAGTTTCAGTTTCTTTGATGTGTACCTCAACATGGGTTTCTTCAGTGTGAACCTCGACACGCTCAGGTTCAGTTTCTTCAGTCTGAACCTGGACACGCTCAGGTTCAGTTTCTTCAGTCTGAACCTCGACACGCTCCGGTTCAGTTTCTTCGGTGTGCACCTCCACATCAGTTTCTTCAGTCTGAATGTTGACTGCAGCAGGATTTTCTTCAGTCTGCTCAGGCTCAGGCACACTTCTCTTCTTTCTACCGCCATTGACTCTTGCTTTTTTTGTTGGCCAACACTGTTCAACAACAAGGGGCTGACTTGCTCGCTTCCTCCTGTGCAGAAAATGTTATAGATATAGTAATTGGAAAAAAGCACCAAATCAAATACAGACAAATAAACAAGAACATACTTTGGCTTATCAGGAGTGTAACGGCATTTGACAGATCCCACTCTGTGCCCAAGTTCCTCGCACAACTTGCATCTATTTTTGTTACCTTTTTGGGCCCTTTTTGGCTTTCCATCTTTCTTTCCCTTCTTACTACTCCCACCTTTCTCAAACCATGCCTTGAATCTACTCTGTTTAGGCCTGCCAGCCTTTCTTTTCCTCAAGGGAGGACACATGGAAAATTCAATGTCCACTTCAGGCCACTGAGACTGATCTGTAAGTGCTGGAATTGGAGTAGCATATGCAGCTTTGAATCTTGCTACCGAATAATATTCATGCAGATATGGGTGCATGTTTATCTTCGGTTGGGATGCTAAGAAAAGAATGGCATGCTCACATGGTTTACCAGTGTGTTGCCACTCGAGGCAAGTGCAATCATGGAATTCAGTGTTAACAACATGCCTCCTTCCAGTTTTGCTATCTCTAACTTCAGCACCCCAAGGTGAAGATTTTTCAACAAACAAATGTGAAAGACTTCTTCTCCTATTGACCACCTGTTGTACCACTGCTGGAAGCTTATCACCTTGCAGACAATCACCTATCCTTCTTCTCAATTCCCACAACCGCATGAGCATGATCCTGATTTGGTCAACAATGTCATGCACAGGCAAATCTTTTAACTCCTTCACCTTGTTGTTGAAACTCTCTGCTAAATTGTTGTTGATGTGGTCACACTTGATGGCAGTGTTGAATGCTGACCTGTACCATAACAAAGAATGGTAGGTGTTCAGCCATGGACCAAACTCATCACATGCTGCCATTATCTTATCAAGATGATATTTGTGTGTCTGTCTAGTGTAAGATCTTGCTGCTGGCCACATGCGCCCAAATTCTTCTCCTCTAAATTTTTTGATCAAATTGATCCACAAATGACCGAAGCACACCCTCTGCTCAGCATGTGGGAAAACATTTTTCACTGAATTTTCAAGCCCCTTACATGCATCTGTGTGTATAGCCAAAGGTGACACTGGCCCTAGGCATCTTTTCAACTGGATCATGAACCATGTCCACGAAGCCTCTATTTCTGACTGAAACAAGCCAACAGCAATAGGAAACATCCAGTTGTGTCCACCTAGAGCATTGCATGCTGCCAACTGACCATTCCACTTGCCTATCAAAAATGATGAGTCTATGCTCAAATATGGACGACACCGTGCTTTGAAGCCATCTATGCATGGCTTCAAAGCCATAAAAAACTTGGAGAACTTGACTTCGCCTTTGGCTGATACCTCTGTATCTATCTCCACAACACTACCAGGTGACCTCTTTTCCACCTCTGCTTTGAAGTTGTAAAGCATCCTAAATGTATTTGCCCAATCACCATATAAATTTTTCATTGTCCTTTGTTTTGCCTTCCACACTGTTGTATATTTCAGTTTAATGGGGTACATCTTTTCCAAGTCTACTTTGAGTTTCTTGGCAGTAGTGTTTGGTGTTTTGGCTAAAATTGGGGTGATCTTTTCTGCAACCCAAAGTTGTGATGTCATGGTTGATACTCTCTGTGAACTTGTAATACAAGTATGTTGATTGGGGATTTGGTTAACCCTGACAGTACTTCCGTCAGGTTGCAGTCTAGCAGATATGTACCACTTGCAAGGCTTGACACTACCATCAATTCCTCTGCACCTCGCATAAAACTTCTTTCTATCAGTCCAAACAGTCTTGGCATCAAACTCATGTTTCACTGCATAAGTCTTGAAACACATCCTAAACTCCTTCATGCTTGGGAACAACTTGCCTACTTCAATGACAGGGTTTTCTTTGTCATACACATGCACCAGCTCATCATCATGTGCATCATCTACTTCATCTGCAGCTTGTTCCATCAATTGTCCATCTACATCTTCATCAACATTAGCAGGCAAACTAGATTCGCCCCTCTCCTGCTTATCTCTGTCATCGACTGGAATGCCAAAAAGTTTGGCCATCTCAATGTCAGGCATTGGTGCAATGACCAAATCAGTAGGCTCATCTAATTCAACTACATTCCAATCAACAGTTGCTGCAGTTTCAGTTTCAGTTCCAGTAACCTGTCCCTCTTCGGCTATTACTGTAAGTTCAATACACATGGGAATCAATGGCCTCTGTGTAGCGCATTCATCATCTACCATCTGCGCAGCCAATTGTGATGGCACATATCCAACCTTCGAAAAAATATTCAGATCAACCAGCTCAGCAAAAAAATTAGCTCTTTTGCTTGTCCAGCCGTTTTGCTGATCGATTTCATCAACAATCTGTTCACCATCTTCCATTCTCACATACTCTCCTTTCCAATCATCAAACCGCAACAGTGATACTTCTTGCTCTGGACCCCAAACAACATTCTCCCCAATTTTTTCCACCCATTTCTTCACTGCCTTCTCTCCCATGTTCTGTAGAACTTGTGGATCAATATCTGTAAACTCAACCTCCCATTTAACAATTGTGTCTCTCTCAATGTTCTGAATACTACCATCAACTAATTTTGCCTTTGATGGAAAGAAATTGACCGTCAATTCGAAGGTCCGAACGGCAGCATCCCCTGTGTCAGTGGCGGACAGTGTGAGCCCGTGAGAAAGAGTAGACTAGGCCCTAATTGCATGCAAAATTGGGTCGGAGAGAGGCGCATTACCTATTCGAAGTTGAATCTGGCGGCTCCATCTCAGTATGCCCACGGGCTCCCCTCACAACCTATCGATTCAACAAGCGAAAACAGAGGAAACGAGCTGAGATCTACGGGGCCGAGAGAGGAACAGGAGGGGGACTAGGGTTCTCACTCACCATTTTTTGAGGACGAAGGCTCCGCCGCCGTTGAGAACGAGGGCTCCGCCGCCGCCGGAGAACGCAAGATCCGCCGCCACCGGAGAAGAAGGGGGGGGAGGGGGCAGAGTGGCGGGCCCGACACGGTCGGGCGGTAGGGCACTGTCAGCTGTTTTGAGGAGCAATTAAGTTGGACCCACATGTCCTAACATAAACGGGCTTGGTTGACGACCAATTTAACCACATTAAACAGCCATGTCGTGCGTGGGCTATTTACCTGCTCAAATGTGTCGCACCACAGCCATTTGCTCGAACAACGTCGCACTCAAGCCAATTCACCTCAAATGTGTCGCACAGGAGCTATTGACCCCCCTGTTGACGGTTAAACATTTAGATGTTTAATCGTGAGATATAATGATGCAAGGATTTTACATAATTGGCTTTTGAAACATCAAGTCTATTTAATTTTTATTAGCTTCAACAGGTGCGCTATTTAGAACTTTGAAGCCCTCTTACTAGGTTCTGTGATCAGAGAATTTAGTTTAGATACTTTGTTCAGCATGTTTCCTATTCTCTAGGATTTTATGAAATATGTCTTAGTTTGAGTTAGAATGGGAAAATATATATGTTCTTTTCAGAGGGGAGAGATCTTTACATGTTCAGCCTTCAAAATGTTAGCTGCACCTACAGGTCCAGAGAGTATTAGTATGTCTGCTCAATGACTTTTGATTATCCTCCTATTGGAAAATAAGGATAGTTCTGGCATGTCTGATCAGCGTCTGATGTTCCAATATGGTTACTGAAAGCAGTCGATGGAGGATCCAGTGAGAGACCTAGAGCTGTTCTGAAGGAGGTAGATGTGGAAAAGAGTGGTAAATTTGGACTACTTTTGTTCCTTTTAGAAACAAGCTTGGATTGTCTGTCTTTAATTTATCTAATTTCTGTAATGTATATGATTTGTAAGAGTTTAATTCTGTGTACCATGTACGACACTGGGATAATAACTGTTAGTTTGTAATGCTGCCATGAGACTATTGGACCAAGAAAATTTATACAACTGTACTATTTGTTTCAAGTCAGTGCACAAGCTCAGCATTTCTTTGTTTTCTTTGAGATTCAAGGTAGGGAAACAATAGTGTTTGTGCCACAGCCATTCCAACTGAAAGTACAAGGTCTGTTTTGATGGGTAGACGTTTGATCATGAATAATAGAAATGGTACGCTGAAGGGGATAGTACAATTTATGGTCATTCGTACGATTACAATTTGATGCACAGAGACATGTCTTGATATATTTTGTTTAATCATTTTGGACATGTCTCTGTGCACCAAATTTCATCTACAAAATCCCGCAGCAACGCGCGGGGTGTCATCTAGTTCTGACAATGACCATACCAAGAGGAGCATAACACAAAATGTATTTTCAATTAGAAAAATGTTGTTTTTTTTCATCAGTTTGAATGTGGCTCGTGGCTCTTACACCTGAAACACATAGAATAAAGTCTGGCAATCTTCTATGGTGCTCTTTGGATTTTACCTTGTTATGCAAATTTTACTTGTGGTAGAATATTTGATCATTAGTTTGTGTATTAGCTAATTTTATATTTAAGCTATCATGCATGTATACAAACTGGTATGAAGATTTCTAATCGTCCCCAAAATTTTAGAAACTAGCATCTAACAGTTTGTGCAAAGCTGATAATAATAATAATAATAATAATAGTAACAACCGCGATGGTGACCTGCCTTTTGTGCTCGAGTGTTTCGGTCATGTCTACTCGTCGGCAGATGGGACTAGGCAGGGCTCTCTTTGGTCCGATCTTACACATGACATGCATGTTGAATAATAATATTTCACAAAAGATCATAGCGTAAAATCTTACAAGTTTGCATGCTGGTAAATAGAATTCACAGGAGATCTAGGCCCGATCCGTGGAACTTGCTTTGCAAAAGGGCGTCAAAACGATGTGCCATTTCAGGTGTCATATGGTTCATCCAGTCTCCTACACCCCCTCTCCTGAAGTAAGATTCACGAGGGTACTTGGTGAACACCACAGGGCCCGCCTTGTTCACCTTGAGGCTGCTCAGCTTCTCAAAGCTGCACAGATCCACGATGTCATCCACAACCTTGGTTTCCTCTTCGACAGCGGAGAAGGGTTGCCCAACGAACCGCGCCAGCTTTCGTACATTGTTGGCCGGGTCTTTTATCATTTCCTCATACCTGAGGAAAAGGACCGCTGCCGAGGTCATCTCTGGCTGGCCCTCGTCGCCGCTCATGGTTTTGCCGGCGTTCCAGTACCCAAGGATGTGGTCCCAGAATGGGCCGCATAGAGATTTGCCCTCGCAGGTGAGCTCGAACATGTCGTTGAATGACAGGTTTGGCCGAGGATGCCTAAGGAAGTGCCACATTGAGACTACCATGTCCTTTGGGTCCCTGATGAGTCATGAGTGATGATCAGTAAATTTTGTCCGTATCAACAGTCGCCCATCATCAGTAACTAACGTTAATGTTATGTATTACTATGATGAAATAACCAAACCAAATGAATAAGTAGTAGTAGGAATAGACGTCTGATACCTTTTCCTTCAAGGCTTAGAGAAACGTCAAACACGTTTCAGAAGGTATCATATCAACGAGAGGTTTGAAGTTATATAGAGTACACAATAACTTATCATGCCACTTGAAATGAGTGGTTAGCTATATCAAAAACAACCATGAAAACACAAACACAATAATTTATCATGGCACGCACGCACCTGCAGATGTAGACGATCTTGCGGTCTGGATTCTTGGTGATGGAGGCGGGCAGAGTAGAGTAGGGCATGTGCGTGGACAAGAGTCTCGGGGACGGCAGTGCGTCCAGCTTATTCCCCCACCCGCCCGACACGATCACCTCCATGAACGGCACGCAGTCGTGCGGCGTGTGGCGGAGGAGCGGGTGGTCGGGGGCGGCGGGCGGGTGCGCCCGGCGTGCCATGGTGGCGAAGGCGAGCGCCTTGAGCCACGTGGTGCCACACTTGGGCGGGCTGGCGAGGATGACATCGCCAGGACGCGGCGTGAAGCCGCCGCCGTTTTGAATCTGGACGATCCCCGGGATCCACCCTTCCATCACCCAGGTGCCCTTGTACAGGCACTGCCCCGTCATCGGGTTGCTCGTGAGGGCGTCGCCGTCGCCGTTGCCATCGCTATGGTCTTTCTTCGGCAGGGGCAACGGCGGGTCGTGGCGGCTGTCGACGAAGACGTCCTTGAACGCCGCTGGGCCGCCGGCGAGGGCACTTGCTAGCGCCATGCTTTTGCTGGAATGTTGCGCGGCTAGCGATGAAACATATAAGATAATAGATCTGGATGTCCTAACCTTCCGGTACCATATCGGCCGGCCCGTGGCAAACGTGGTTGCCAAATTATTGGCTGACAGGAACATAAATTGCTTGCTGTCATGCATGTATGTGTTTGCTGTAGCGAGCGTAGCGACGAATCGTGCCCGTGCAGTGATGTCGGATCTCATGATAGAGCCTTGGCGTGTACAATGTTTTTTTAGTTTTATTCTATATAGATAGGGTTACAATAGAGAGGCACCAACCCTTCACTAAAAAGTGGTCCACGCTGAAGCCATATGGCAGTAGGGCTCTCCGTACGATTATATGACTATACACTGCCAAATGATGTGCTACCCTATTTTGCTCTCACTTTAGTTTTTAAGGAATAAACTCGTGATCCACCATCAGATACTTAATCTCAGCTATCAAATGCCATATGCTGACCGGGACAGATTATCCCTGGACAACGCTGTCAATGCCTCCGAGGAGGTACAACCCCCCCCCCCTCTCTCTCTCCCTCGCGCGAGCGCCCGGGTGAAACCCTAGCCTCGCACCTCCCCTGTCCTCCTTGCGCGGCCTCCTCCCTCGCTGTCGCCCAGTAGTGCCGCTGGGTAAAGCCCGACCGGCAAGGGCGGCGGCGGGGCCTCCTTCCCCCTCCGCATGGGATCCACGGTCGCCGCGCGGCGGCCCCTCGTC
>NC_041385.1:783134691-783151217 GCF_002162155.2 Triticum dicoccoides | reverse complement strand
ACTTGTTCCGGCAGCAGTTCGTCTGCGATTGAGTTGGGTGAGCTCCCTCCCTCCTCTACGGTTTTAGCTACTGGTTCATCAGGTCGGGGTGGCTCCATGGTGTGGTGTGGGTGCGCGCGAGGCATGCTGGAGGTGGCAGGGGACTTCGGGAAGGGGGCAAGATGCCCTCCGTGACATCTGGCGACTGCTTCGGGTGGCTGCCGGAGTTCCCCTGGCCCAGATCTGGGCGCGAGGACACCAACCCTGCCAAGGTGTCGGCTTTGGGGTGGAAGTGAGGTCTTCTGCTCCATTTCGGTCGGCCGTATCGGCTAGTTGTATCCATGGATGAGGGTGGGGCTCGGATGCCATGGCGGCGGCCCGGTTGGTGGTAGCCTGGGTGCTCATGGGCGGAGCACGCGGCTCGGACGATGTCCGGTCACCATGACCGTGTAGGTGGCATGTTGACACGGGTGTGTCGTTCAATGGCGGCATTGCGGTTGCCCGTAATCCAATCCGGTGACAGTGAGTGTTGGTCTACGTGAAAGCCCGTTGTTGCCAGGTCTTCGGCGGCGACGTTCTGGCGTCATCCCCTTCTTGAAGGTGCCGTCGCAGTATCTCATCTTTCACCGTGGTGCTCCGGGGGAAACCCTAATCCTTTGATTGGGCGGCAGCGATACTACGGTGCCTTTCCCTTGCTGAAGGCGCCGCCTTGGGGCCCATTGTTCGTCATACACGGCTTCTTCTCTTCATGGTGGCTCTCCCACGGTTGAGGACCCCGACGACTCTGTAGTAGTGCTTAGTGGTTCTTCTGATGTTTGGTAGCAGTTTGTTGGGGTGGTGTTGCTGTTTTCAGCGTCCTTGTATCCAACCATGGGTGTGTGTGATGTGGTGTGTGTGTGTGTGTGTGTGTGTGTGTGTATTGGACGGTTTCGGTTTTTTCAGTGATGGTTGCTTTTATATATAAAGCGGGGGAAACCCTTTTTCGTCCAATGCCTCCGATTGAACGATGATAGGATCATTGGTATGTGGCGTGTACAACGGTTAACTAGAAGTCTTATCTTAAGTCTTGTATGTAATTTAGAGACGACAAAAAAAGTATATCCACAATGGGTTATCTCTTAGCCTTATGTTTAATAATTAGGTATTCTTAAAAATATGGTGGGATATATTGTGTTAAGAGATTATCTCTTAAATAAAAAAAGACAAACTTTTTTATCATCTCTTTTCTCCATCTCAGCATTTATTAAATCAGACACTTCTAAAATAGCATTATTGTACATGCCTTAAGGCCATGCAGATGAAGTGTCCATCATATCAGCGGCCTTGTCGGCAGCTACAAGCCTACAACCACTCGACCGTCAAGATGCTAGGCAGGTGAGGTCTGGAACAACAACTTGAGCCGCACCTTGGCATCGGGACACTGTCGACTCGACTTGGACATGGAGACTCGCGGCGGGAACATGCACCGGCCAGCTGGGACTACCTCGCCCCATGACGCTCTCTCACACGGTCTCACACTGGCGCGGAGCTGCTGCTGGCCACAAGCAATAACCATCTACACGTGTACACATGTACACAGGCGTCCGGGCCCTGCACAAACGCGGCATCCCAGGCATGCACACATCCGTTAGTTTAGAAAATGTGCAACCAAACACCTATCATTAGTATCAGAGGGCCTTTAGTCCCGGTTCTGGACCCGGGACAAATCAAACGGGACTAAAGGCCAAAATCTTTTGTCCCGGTTTGCCTACGAACCGGGAGGGAAGGGGCTCCACGTGGCCGCTGCGGGTTGTCCAGGCAGGAGGACCTTTAGTCCCGGTTGTAACACCAACCGGGACCAAAAGGCAGCCACGCGTCAGCAGCTCACACACGCTGGAGTTTTTGTTTTTAAAGGAGGTTTAGGGTTTTGGAGAGTTAATTTAGGAGTTTCATATTGTGTTAGCTAGCTAATAGAGAGAAACATCTCTTTCTCCGTGCTTGGTCGACGCTACCTACTATACGTATAGAGAGAACTTGACACGCTAACTAGTAAGCAAATGAAAGAACCATTAATTACACAAGATCGTCATGAACATGTATAGAAAGAAGTGACCTCTCTTTCTCCGAGATTGGTCGAACAAGAAGTTTTCGTATATATCTATCCGAGGCTCCTACATATATACAATATAACATCTCTTACAATCCTAACATCTAAAATCAATTTCAACTTCCACATGGTATTCTCCGTCTTTATGTATGACATGGTCAAGAAAGAATGCCGCCAATTCCTCTTAAATTGCTTGTATGCGATCATGTGGTCGGAGTTCATCCCGCACCTGCCACAACTAATTTAAAGAAGGGGGTCAATACATATCTATGACGAAAATCAACACAATTGGTGGTAATAAAACAAAATTATGAATATTAGTTGCGTACTTCATATTGTTTGTCAGAGTAGCCCCTCTCAGAGGTTGAGTGGCGGATGAACCCGCAAACGTAGTATCCACATAAATTATTCTCACCTTCCTGGCACAAGCACTTTACGATAATAGAGTTCAATCAAACTGATAATGAAGCATGATAATGGTATTGATGAAACAAGAATCAATGAGAGATGCGCGGAACTAGCTAGTACTACTTACTTTGGGGTGTGTAAATCGCAGCTCCTTCTGCAGACCCGAAACCATTCCGGCGAACTGTTTCCAAACCCTGCCAGGCAAGGGAAATGATTACTTGATATCAGCAAATGAATGAAAGTTGCCGATATGGTGCGATATTGATCGATTGAACTTATTTCTGGATCATTGTAGTCATGTTCGCATACTCTAGGAGATCTTTACGCCTCGAGTCTAAGATAGTTACTACTCCCTGACCAAGCTTAATCTCTAGCAGAATAAAATGGAAACTGCACATGCATAACTCATCAATTACATTACTATAACCTCGAGTAAGCGAAACCGAATATGCACAAGACAGTAACACTCACTTGAAGTAGTAAGGAAAGAGTATTTTCCCTTTGTTTTGATGTCAAAGTAACGATTGTAGCAAGTTGTCCTCAGTATCTTTGACTCTCTTTTGAACCGACCATTCATTTACGATATTTGGGTTAATGAACCCAATGTCATTGATTTGTCCTTTTTTGCATCCGATGATCTTCACACTACTAGAGAAAAGCTTACCAGTAGCGCTGGTTTTTTTGCTACCAGTAGCGCGGGCACCAGCGCTACTGCTACGGCGCTACAGCTATTTTGTAGCAGTAGCACGTTTCTAGACCAGAGCTACTGGTAAGTTCAAGTACTAGTAGCGCGTTTTTAGGACAACACTACTTCTAACATTTATGTCTTTTTTTAATATTTTGGCGTTGTACATGTTTAAACAGATATATCTTTTATACAATAACAACTCATCATGAACTAGTCTGTTTAAATAGCATATTCATTACCACTAGTCATCACCACCAAACAATGTTCGTCAATGAGACATCATATATATAACAAGTTGGTCACTAGTCATAATCACAACTCCTCATCCTCATCATCAACTCTAACACATTATAGCACATAATAACACATTCTACCTAGGACCTACTCCTCTCATAGGACCTACTCTACCATCTCTTAGGTAAAATATCATAAAACAAGATAGGCATTGACTCTTCATTAAGGAAACTGAACTCTCCATAATGAAGAACGGAGATCATCCTGTCTCCAAGTCTTGGCCTACGCACAATGTTGCTTCCAAGTAGCTCTCTACGATGGTTGAAACATTTTTGTTACCGTGATGGCGTTGGATGCATGGATGTCGTAATAGTACAAAATCTTACCATGATATCTCCATTGATGTTACCGTAGCACACCGCATGCACTAGTGGCACATATGGACCATAATTTTGAGGAATTCGATAATAGCTATTGTAATTCTCAAGATCAGTAAAAAATGTGATCAGACCATCTTTCTCTTTATAAGTTAACTGTGCTTCATCATTGTAGTAGTAGGTTCTGCCTACCATCTTCCGTACATTTTTTGAAGAATGAAAATAAGCTGTCAATGGAAATAAGTTGTCAAATATTTTGAAATAAACAATATAAATTACTTAGTAAATATGTTTAAGAAACTCACACAGCGGTAGAACTGGAAGCATGTCAACTAGGACCCAAATGGTCATATCATTTTCGTCGATGTCAGGATCACCAAGATCGAAGGTGAGAAGCATACCCTCATGAAAATCATACGCCTTGGAAAGGGCTTCCCAATTCGGGCAACCAAAATTGGATGAGTTCACAGAATTGTATAGTTCTACAGCAAAATCATAACCATGATGGGTCCTTAGTTGAATTATCTTTGTCTCCGTGCTTTCATGATCTTCAAACCCCATCTTCTCCAAGACATAGCGTCTTGCATGGCATGGTATAAGCTAGTCGAATTGTAAATGACGGAAATTACACGTTGAAGAAGCAGAGAAGTCGTGCAAAAATAACAAAAAACACTTGCCATCGTTGCGTACCGTATCAACATCGAAGGTCTCTTGGAGCTTGATGCTGAAGCGCCGACCTTCTACCAGGTGAGGCATGTCGCACATACCACGCTTATCTTCGCAGTAAACGCACATATCGAATACCCTTTCGTCGTCAGACATTTCTTAATAGGTAACTAATAATCCATCATCGAATACATATATAGTAGTTTGTAGCAAAGATCATCATATAACAACTAAAACACCTAAAATTTGTAGTTTGTAGTAGTTCGTAGCAAATATCATCATATAATCCATCATGAATACATATATAGTAGTTTGTAGCACAAACCGCGCTCATCTTTTGCATTCAATAAGAAACTAACTAATAGGTAATTAATAAGCCATCATCGAATACATATATAGTAGTTTGTAGCAAAGATCATCATATAATATCACTAATACATCTCGAATAATAGCTCCTCTAGGTTCAGTGTGCCGCGGTGGACACCCAAAGAGAAGGAACCATCACCGGACCATAGCTCCGGTGAGATCCCCAAAGAAACTGCCAGGTATTGGAGAACCGGCCGTTCGCCAACGCAACCAAGTAGCGCTGTACGTGCGCGTTCTCCTCCATGATACGGTGTTGCACCACCTGCACGGGGGACTCAAGCCTCTCCACCGATGCAGGCCCACGTGACCGCCACCAAAGAAGCACCGGGTCGACGACGGGCTGGCTCCTCACTAAGCTGCGCTCACCAGAAGGTAGCACAACCCAGTACCAGCCCGGCGGAGCCCAGTCCCGGAAATGGCCCCTCGGCTCAACCAGGAGTCCTCCGCCGAGTCGACGACGAGGATGCGGAATAGGCATCGTCGATGTCGAGAACAAAATGCTTAATTATAAAAACAAAATTAATAAACACTTAGCAAAATTTGGCATGACCTTTGCTAAAAACAGGACATATCGAGCGCCTGAAATTTGCGAGAACGTAAACGAATTGACATTTCTAGCAAAACATAGGCCACTCGGAAAAATATGACATGTCCAAAATGTGACATGTTCAAAACATGACATGTCCACTACAAATTTGCATATAACAGGAAAAATTGCTTTAACTAAAAAAAATAACAACAATTGCTTTAACTAAAAAAATACCTAGAATTCTGTTAACTACACCTAAAACAACTAAAACACCTAAAATTCTGTTAACTACACCTAAAACAACTAAAACACCTAAAAATCTTTTAAATACGCTTAAAACACCTAAATTCTGTTAACTACACCTAATTAAAAACCTAGCTGAATTTTGTCCTAACTTTAAAACGTAACTAAATTTAAAAAACTAGGGTTCATACGAATTAACTAGGGTTCATACCTAATCTGTCCTAGCAAGGGTTCAATCATAACCTACATTACTCTAATAACCTACATTTTTTCAACTACATAGGATTCAAAATAACTACTCTAATAACTATAACTAGGGAGGGAGGGAGGAGGAGGAAGGAGGGAGGAAGGAGGGAGGAGTACCTATCGGTGGAGGAGGGCCGGCGCGGGGGCCGGGGCGGCAGGCGGAGGAGGAGGCCGACGCAGGGGAGCTTGGCGGCCGGCGGGGAGGAGGGCCAGTGCGGGGGAGCTGGGCGGCTGGCGGGGAGGAGGGCCGGCGCGGGCGAGGGCGACCGACGCAGGGAGGAGGGCCTGCGCAGGGGACGACAGTGTGCGGGGGTCGAGGACAGCGCGCGGGGGGATGAGGGAGGAGTGCGGAGTGTGAGTGAGAGATGAGGTCGGGCCGGGGGGCGCGCGGGCCGGGGGAGGTAGTGGGCTTAACAACAACGCGGGCAACGGGCAAGCGCTACTGCTAAGCCCACTAGCTGTAGCGCTGGTTGCGCGAAAAGCACTGCTAACATTTACTGATCAGGGGGTGTGGTGTTTTACACTTAGTAGTAGCGTGGGGCTAGATAACAAGCGCTGCTGCTACTTGTTACCAGTAGCGCTCTTTCTAGGCAGCGCTACTACTAACTACTAGTAGCGTGGGGTCATAAACAAACGCTACTGGTAAACTTCTATCTATAAGTGTTTTCCTAATAGTGTTAATCTGCATAATATAGCGAGGATAATTATATATATATGCAATGAAAGAGTTGATCTGTAGAGACTTAATTATAGAAGAAATACCTACAGACCGTAGCAAGTCATGAGTTGTTTGTCGAGGGCCTCTTGATTGAATAACTGAAATAACTCCATAAATTCAACAGGCAGCAACTCAACTCCAATGAGGCCGTGCTCATCTTTAATCTCACCATCATACTTTCCTTCCTAGACTTCCTGCAGGTATCCCTGTATCACTCATGCAATCTTTGTATCTTCATTGTTAGAGGAGGATGATTAGGTTTGACGAGAGGCTTCCCGTACTCGTATCTGAAGATCTCTACTACCTCTAACATTTCAAACTCTACATCATTGCTCAGGTAATCACTAAGATTGGTACCGGGCACTAGCCCTCGATGATTAGCGATGATATCGCGAGACACCTTGAGTGGGGGGCACGATTGCTTCGCCTATTCGCTGATCTGGGGAATTGTTTTCCCACTTCTTCATTGTCCTACTTCCCGACCACCGCACATCTTGATATGTCTTTATAATACAGCAGACGTAGTTGGAATCCGGCGGAGGCGATGGTGGTCGCTTTAGGGCATCTAGAGTGCACTTCGCTTTCACCGGACCATTTCCTTCAGAGGTGGAGGTTTCCGTTCAAAATGGGCCTGCACTTCGGCTTCCACGATTTCATTGATTTCTTGGTCAGTCGTCTCATATGGTAACTTTGGAAGAGGCTTCAGGCTTGGACCAAATATGTATTTCTTCCCGCCTCTTGTACCTCTAGCCGCCGGAGCGGCATCGTCTCTCTTCTGCCGTTGCTGAAGCGGCGGAGTCTGATGACACGCCAGAGGAGGCAGAGTGCTCCGACGCGCCGGAGGAGGCAGAGGAGGAGGCGGAGTGCTCCGACGCGCTGGAGGAGGCGAAGGAGTTGGTGGAGTGCCCTCACGCATCGGAGGAGGCGGAGAAGGAGGAGGAGTGCCCTAATCACTCGCCGGAGGAGGAGGAGGCGGAGTGCCCTGACACGACGGCGGCGGAGGAGGAGGAGGAGGCGTCCAGTTTGGAAGCTTGATGTACTGATTCTCCATAATGAATTTTCCAAATGAATCTCCCCTTCACCTGTAGGGTAGTCAAGCTCTAGCTCCTCAAATCCCTCCATTATTTCATCCACTATCGCAACAGCATAGCCATGTGGAATCAGACGGCAATAAAAAGTTCCCTCAGCTTTAGGAGGTACAACAGAGCCGACCACCGCCTTCAAGGTCAGGTTCTGGCATTTCGTCATTAGCTTGCAATGTTCAGCCTCCGTGATACTATCCACGGGGTAGTGAGGAGCCGTGAAATCAGGCTGAACGAGCTCCGTGGAAGCCACGCTGCTTCTCCGCTCATATGGTGTGGTAGCTTCTGGGGCAGCGTCGAAGCAAGGATCTTTGTGCCGCTGAGATGGTTGGCCGGTAGCTCGTTGGATCTCAAGTTCCTCCAGCTTTTCTAATCTTGCACTGGGCCTCTGCATCTCGGTTGCTTCCACTTTCCTCTTTCTCTCTCGGCTTCTATAACCACCGCTGTCGGAAACCCATGCACCCACGGAACGGAGCCTAGTGTGCCTCGTGTTCGTCCAGGGTGGTCAGGATTCTCGAGGGCCTCTATCAGCTCGTCCTTATCTCTCTCGGGAATGAACGTCCCTTCTTGCGCTGCCTTGATTGCTGCCTGAAGCATCTTGATGGGTATTGCAAGTTGCTCGTCCGTCCAACGACACTCCCCTGTTTCTGGGTCCAAAGTTCCCCAACCCCGAAGAACCAAGTCCTTGAACGATCTGGCTAGTGCAATGTCGCTGGATGGACGCCTTTAGCAAGCATGTGTTGCTCAACTTTGTCCCACAACGGTCGGGCTTTGTAGTAGCCACCTGACCCCATGTGATGGTGACACATATTCTTTTCAACATTTTTCTTATTTGTTAGTGACCTTTTCTTACCCTTCTCTGATTGCTTGTGGGCCACAAATGCGGGCCAGTGATCTCTTATCTTCTCATATCGACCGATGAATTCTCGAGTCTTTCCTTTTATGACAAACTTTGAGTTCAACTCTTTCTTCCAGTTCCTAAATAGTTCTGCTATCTTCTTAAGAGCATACACCTTGACCTTTGGCTCTATAACTGGGTTATTCGGCTCCTCCTCTAGCGGGAGGCTGAAATTTGTCATCAGCAAGGTCCAAAGATCACCTTTCAGTCTATCCTGGATATAATATACTTTAGGGTCGTCCTTACTCTTATTCCATTGCAGGATGCTGATCGGGACGCTGTCCCGAACAATAACTCCGCATTGATGTACAAATGCGTCCTTGGTACACTTGGGAGCAATCGGTTGGCCATCTTTCGCGATTTCTGTGATCTTGGACTTTCATCCTGGCGCAAACTTTTCTTCGGGCCTCATCTCTTTACAGAAGTTTGGTTCGATCCGAAGAGCTATAAAAGAACAAAGAAGCTTTAATATATGTACATACCAAAATAATTAATGCATCAAGTCAGCACAGGTTTAATTAGTATATACCTCGCCGGACTTTATAACAGGTCCCTCCTCCGTTCGGTCATCGGAGCCGTCATCATGGTCTCCTTGCTCCGCCATTCGGTCACCGGAGCCGTCATGATCTCCTTCCTCCTCCATTGTTGGATCGCCGGAGGCGTCATTCTCTCCTTCCTAACCATAGGTGTCATTGAGAAATGGCAAGGGATGACCTCCGCCGAGGATTATATCCGCCAACAACTGTTCTTGTTTGAAGTATCTTTCCATAGTTCCTGCAAATATTACAACATGGCAATATACAAACATGAGAGATGGATTAATTAGTGGAAAACATAGACCTAGATAATCACAACAAGGAATCATATGCACAAACATAGATCTAGCTAATGACAAGAATGAATGTAACAATTACAGATAGGAGCACGAGGGGGTCGATCAACACCGCTCTTTCTTCTTCCACTAGTAGAAAGGGGGGCAATGGTCTAGGCCGGGTCAGCCCATTAGTCCCGGTTCAATCCAGAACCGGGACCAATGGGGGCACTGGACCCGGTTCGTGAGCCCCGGGGGCCGGCTGGGCCACGTGGGCCATTGATCCCGGTTCGTCTGGACCTATTGGTCCCGGTTGGTGGGACGAACCGGGACCAATGTGCCTTGCTCCTGGCCCACCACCATTGGTCCCGGTTGGTGGCTTGAACCGGGACCAAAGGCTGCCCTTTAGTCCCGGTTTATGCCACCAACCGGGACCAATTAATTTCCTATATATACCCCGCGAGCAGAGCACTCTCACTGCTCTGTTTTTCCTGGCCGGCAAGGAGAGAGCTTTGTGGTGCTCTAGCTCACCTCCTATGCACACGAGGTGTTCGATGGAATGCCCGAGCCACACTACTTAAGCTTTCTCCTCTCCAAGCTCCACCTCCAAGCTCCATTTTTCTCAATATTTGTCTAGGTTTAGCGGTCCGTCACGTCCCGTCCCCGTCTTCACCACCGTCGATCGCCCGCGCCGATCTCGTCGCCGGCACCACCGTGGTGAGCCTCTTGTTCTTATCTTCTTTCTGAAAGGAAAAAAAAATCTCTTACTTGTATGTTTATATAGATACTTGTATAATTTTCTTACTTTTATTATTGCATCTTATATAGTGCGATGGTTTTGGTATCCGCCCCCGTCGGCCCTCGTCCTGTCTATGATTCAGATGTGGTATATATTATCTTTTCATAACTATTGGTTCATTTATTGTTTATGAAAATTATGCCGACCAACGTGACATAGATTTTATTTATCTAGGAGGTTGTTGAACCGGAAATTCCAACTGACCCTATTGTCGAGAGGTTAAATTTAGTTGAAGAAGAAAACAATTTGTTGAAGGAAAAAATTAGAAAAATTGAGGAGGAGAAGATGATATTGGAGTTGCATGTCGCGGATGTCGTCGATGATCACAAGATCAAGATGGATGCAATGCGCTTGAAGGTTAGAAAGATTAGAAAATATGCCATTCCTACCGAGGCTTGGTATCATTATGCCGTTCGATCAGTTGTTACATTGGTTGCGATTATGATCGCATTTGTTTTCGCATTGAAATGTTTTACATAGTTTCAGTGTATGGTTTAATTAATTTAGATGCTCTGCAGAGGTTTATGTTGTTAGATGAGAACTATGTATGTACTTTGGTTTTAATGTGATGATGAACTTCTATTAATTTTGTCACTTAATTATCTATTCATGATGTTCTGTAATGATTTTTGACACACTTAATTATATATAATGCACGCAGATGAACCGACAATGGATGTATGGTTCAAGGCACACCTCCGAGTACATTAAGGGCGTGCATGATTTTCTCGAAGTGGCTGAGGCAAACAAGCAGAATGTTTTCATGTGTTGTCCATGCCCTATATGTGGGAATACGAAGTCTTATTCTGACCAAAAAATCCTCCACACCCACCTGCTTTACAAGGGTTTCATGCCACACTATAATGTTTGGACGAGGCACGGAGAAATAGGGGTTATGATGGAAGACGGCGAAGAAGAAGAGTACGATGACAACTATGTGCCCCCTGAATACGGTGATGGTACTGAACATCAAGAGGAACCAGACGATGTGCACGATGATGCTGCAACGGGCGAAGCTACTGAAGATCAAGAGGAACCAGACGATGTGCCCGATGATGATGATCTCCGCCGGGTCATTGTCGATGCAAGGACGCAATGCGAAAGTCAAAAGGAGAAGCTGAAGTTCGATCGCATGTTAGAGGAACACAAAAAAGGGTTGTACCCCAATTGCGAAGATGGCAACACAAAGCTCGGTACCGTACTGGAATTGCTGCAGTGGAAGGCAGAGAATGTTGTGCCTGACAAAGGATTTGAGAAGCTACTGAAAATATTGAAGAAGAAGCTTCCAAAGGATAACGAATTGCCCGACAGTACATACGCAGCAAAGAAGGTCGTATGCTCTCTAGGATTCGAGGTGCAGAAGATACATGCATGCCCTAATGACTGCATCCTTTTCCGCGGTGCGTACAAGGATCTGAACGCATGCCCGGTATGCGGTGCATTACGGTATAAGATCAGACGAGATGACCCTAGTGATGTTGACGGCGAGCCCCCCAGGAAGAGGGTTCCTGCGAAGGTGATGTGGTATGCTCCTATAGTACCACGGTTGAAACATCTTTTCAGAAACAGAGAGCATGCCAAGTTGATGCGATGGCACAGTGAGGACCGTAAGAAAGACGGGAAGTTGAGAGCACCCGCTGACGGGTCACAGTGGAGAAAAATCGAGAGAAAGTGTAAGTGCATCTAGTGCCACCCCTAGTTGGTTTCGGAGTGTTGACGACAAAGTTGGTTGAGGGACTAATGCGTTTGTGAGAATTGCAGGATAACACAGGTAGTGTCCCTCATTGATTCGGTTTACCTACCGGAGATGACCCCTAAAAATGTATGAAGACATTGAAGACAATGGTGGTATGAGAAGATATTCATATCGAAGACTATGACATGAGAAGACATTGCGTGAAGACTATGGAGCGCGAAGATTATGTGGATTCGTTGTTTCCATTTCTTCTTTGTTGGGTCATAGGAACCACCGTACTGTTAAGTGGGGTCCATGTGAACTAAGTCAGAGTGACTGATGTGATGCTCAACTCAAATCCTTATCCAGAGCTGGATGAGTCAGCTTTGCTTGTAGCCCAAGCAAAGTTGCCGCTTGTGTTTGAAATCTGACCGTTGGAACACGTGTCAGTTCCTTAGTGACCCAGGGTCATTTTGGACAAATCAGGTCGGGTTGCCTAGTGGCTATAAATAGCCCATCCCCTACACCATAAATTGGTGGGTGCTCAGAGTTTGTATACGGCTTTTGTCGTTTGAGAGCAACCCACCTCGAAGCATTTGAGAGAGAGAAATCCTTGCGAGGACAAAGCCAAAACACCCAGAGCCAAAGAGCGTTAGGCATCACTGAAGTCTTTCTGTCTGTGTGACCTGAAGACTTATTACACTTGAGGACTGTGTATCCTCCAGCCGGTTAGGCGTCGGGTTCTGAGCATCCTAGAGTAATTGTGGATTGCCGGTGAACGAAGTCTGTGAAGGTTTGGAAGTCTCCCTCGAAGACTTACCAGAGTGATTGGGCGAGGACTGGGTGTCCTTAGCTCAAGGGGAATAAGGTGAAGACACGGTCTTCTGAGTTAAATCTCAGCCTCCCTAACCAAACGTACAGTTGTCACAGCAACTGGAACTGGTCCAACAAATCCTGTGTCTTCAACAAGCAACTAGTTCTATCCCTTCCATCCTTTACTTAAGTTTGTCTTCGTGAAGTCACTGCCCATATGTCTATCTGTTTGACTTCATCGTTTGGCTACTACTGTTGATTGGCTTCATACTATCTTCCATCCTGATCCCTACTACTACTTAGCTGTTGTTAGTCTTGTACTTTCAAATCATTACATACTTGACTATGGCTTGCTTATGGTAGTTTAACTTCCGCTGCATATCAACTAGGTTATTTCTGTTGTTTGTCTTCGAAACTTCCAAGTTTTGAAGACTTTCATAAAAATCGCCTATTCACCCGCCCTCTAGTCGATACTAGCACTTTCAGAAAGTACTGGGATGAGTTTGCAAGCGAGCCAAGGAACGTATGGTTTGCTTTAAGCGCGGATGGCATTAATCCTTTCGGGGAGCAGAGCAGCAATCACAGCACCTGGCCCCTGACTCTATGTATGTATAACCTTTCTCCTTGGATGTGCATGAAGCGGAAGTTCATTATGATGCCAGTTCTCATCCAAGGCCCTAAGCAACCCGACAACGACATTGATGTGTACCTAAGGCCATTAGTTGAAGAACTTTTACAGCTTTGGAATGGAAATGGTGTACATACGTGGGATGAGCACAAACAGCAGGAATTTAACCTAAAGGCGTTGCTGTTCGTGACCATCAACGATTGGCCCGCTCTCAGTAACCTTTCAGGACAGACAAACAAGGGATACCACGCATGCACGCACTGTTTACTTGACACTGATAGTATATACCTGGCAAGCTGCAGGAAGAATGTGTACCTGGGCCATCGTCGATTTCTTCCGACCAACCATCAATGTCGAAAGAAAGGCAAGCATTTCAAAGGCGAGGCAGATCACCGGAAGAAGCCTGCCATGCGTACCGGTGATCACGTACTTGCTATGGTCAATGATTTGCACGTAATTTTTGGAAAGGGTCCCGGCGCACTAGCTGTTCCGAGTGACGCTGGGGGACACGCACCCATGTGGAAGAAGAAATCTATATTTTGGGACCTACCCTACTGGAAAGACCTAGAGGTCCGCTCTTCGATCGACGTGATGCACGTGACAAAGAACCTTTGCGTGAATCTGCTAGGCTTCTTGGGCGTGTATGGGAAGACAAAAGATACAACTGAGGCACGGGAGGACCTACAACGTTTGCACGAAAAAGACGGCATGCCTCCAAAGCAGTATGAAGGTCCTGCCAGCTATGCTCTTACCAAAGAAGAGAAGGAAATCTTCTTTGAATGCCTGCTTAGTATGAAGGACCCGACTGGCTTCTCGTCTAATATAAAAGGAATAATAAATATGGCAGTGAAAAGTTTCAAAACTTAAAGTCTCATGACTGCCACGTGATTATGACGCAACTGCTTCCGGTTGCATTGAGGGGGCTTCTACCGGAAAACGTCCGATTAGCCATTGTGAAGCTATGAGCATTCCTCAATGCGATCTCTCAGAAGGTGATCGATCCAGAAATCATACCAAGGCTAAGGAGTGATGTGGTGCAATGTCTTGTCAGTTTCGAGCTGGTGTTCCCACCATGCTTCTTCAATATCATGACGCACGGGCTAGTTCATCTAGTTGACGAGATTGTCATTCTGGGCCGCGTATTTCTACACAATATGTACCCCTTTGAGAGGTTCATGGGAGTCCTAAAGAAATATGTCCGTAACCGCGCTAGGCCAGAAGGAAGCATCTCCATGGGCCATCAAACAGAGGATGTGATCGGGTTTTGTGTTGACTTCATTCCTGGCCTTAAGAAGATAGGTCTCCCTTAATCGCGGTATGAGGGGAGACCGACTGGAAAAGGCACGCTTGGAAGGGACTCAATAATATGCAGGGACGGATATTCTTGGTCTCAAGCACACTACGCAGTTCTACAGAGCTCTACCTTGGTAACCCCGTATGTCGATGAACACAAGAACAGTCTGCGCTCCAAACACCCGGAGCAGTGCGACGAGTGGATTACATGTGAACACATCAGGACTTTCAGCAGTTGGTTGGAAGCACGTATCAGAGGTGACAACACTGTTTGTGATGAGTTGTGCTTGTTGTCCAGGGGACCATCTTTGACTGTATTGATTTGGAAAGGATATGAGATAAATGGGAATACATTTTACACGATTGACCAAGATCAAAAGAGCACCAACCAAAACAGAGGTGTCCGCTTTGATGCAACAACCCAGAGGGGAAAGGACACATATTATGGTTACATAGTGGACATATGGGAACTTGACTACGGAGTAGATTTTAAGGTCCCTTTGTTTAAGTGCAAATGGGTCAATTCGTCAGGAGGCGGGGTACAGGTAGACCCACAGTACAGAATGACAACAGTGGATCTGAAAAATCTTGGGTACACTGACGAACCGTTCGTCCTAGCCAATGATGTGGCACAGGTTATCTATGTGAAGGACATGTCTACCAGACCGAGAAAGAGAAAAGATAAGGAAGCGAATACATCATACGATGAGCCAAAGCTCCACATAGTTCTTTCTGGAAAAAGGGACATCGTGGGAGTGGAGGACAAGACAGACATGTCTGAAGATTATGAAAAGTTTCATGAAATTCCTCCCTTCAAAGTCAAGGCTGACCCCAGCATCCTGATAAACGATGAAGATTATCCATGGTTACGGCGCAATAAGCAAATGACACAAGCGAAGAAAAAGTGAAGACTTTCTCCCGCAACTATTATGATGATACCATGCCAACTTTGTAACTGACGAGTATGATACCATTGTCCGTTTTGTACATGCACATGCTATGTGGGTCAATTTATGATACCATGCCAACTTTCAACTTTTTTAGAGTTCATTTGAAATTCTTTAATGTCTTATGGTTCGGCCCTTGTAATAATTAAAAATAGCAACAATAAGTATTTTGTTGTAAGTAGAAACAAAACAAAATAAATAAAGCAAGAAAGAAAACAAAAAAACAAAAAAAAGTGTTTTCAAATTTGAAAACTAATGGCACTAACAGAAAGTTTATAATTTTCCTAAAACTAAAAGCAAAAACAATTAAAAAATAAAGCAAAAAACAAAAGAAAATAAATAATGCAGAAAACAAAAGAAAAAACAACAATAAGTATTTTGTTGTAAGTAGAAACAAAATAAAATAAATAAGCCAAGAAAGAAAACAAAAAAACAAAAAAAGTGTTTTCAAATTTGAAAACTAATGGCACTAACAGAAAGTTTATAATTTTCCTAAAACTAAAAGCAAAAACAATTAAAAAATAAAGCAAAAAACAAAAGAAAATAAATAATGCAGAAAACAAAAGAAAAAAACTGGAAAAAAATAAATATAGCAACAATAAGTAAAGAAAACAAAAAAACAAAAAAAATGCCTCCTTCTCGGCCCCCACGGCCTGAATACGACGAGAAACCCTACTATGGGCCAGGATTCAGGCCCGCAGTAGGCCCAGAAGGCCCATCAGGCAAAGCAATAGCAAGTAGGCCCGAAAGCCTGCGGTGGAGAGGAGCTCGAGAGGGGTGCGGCAGTGGGGCTTATAAATCACTGCACGCCCCTCTCGACTAGCAAGGTGGGACTAAACTTTGGCCCCGAGGCGGGCAGCACAGAGGCCTTTGGTCCCGGTTGGTGGCACCAACCGGGACTAATGCCCCCTTTAGTCCCGGTTGGTGCCACCAACCGGGACCAAAGGCCGCCGATTCCCGCCCTTTGGGCTGCCGAAAAAGAGGCCTTTGGTCCCGGTTCGTGGCACCAACTGGGACTAAAGGGGGCATTAGTCCCGGTT